>NW_013665997.1:112147-121601 GCF_000517525.1 Limulus polyphemus | reverse complement strand
ACAGAACAGATAGCAGAACACTTTGAACCATGGTTTCAAATCACAAAGCTGTACAAGCGTAAGGAGAGTTTCAAACAAAGTGTGGCAATAACCCATTCTTCTAGATCTTCCAAAAAGATTTGCCAAACAAAGGAAAACACAGGAAAGCCCACTGACGTGCTGTCAGAAGTGTTGTAAAAATTCACCTTTCTAAGTGAGGTAAGAAGAAGAAAGGTATGTTTGTTAGTTATGAATTTCGCGCAAACCTACACGAACAGAGACTAGAGAGAAGGCAGTTAGTCATCACTACCCTCCACCAACTCTTGGGCTACTCTTTTACCAACGAATAGTGGGATTGACTGTCACATTATAAAGCCCCACGGCTGAAAGAGCGAGCATTTTGGTGTAACGGGGATTCGAGTCGAGCGCCCTAACCTCCTGGCCATACTGGGCCAGAAAGGTAGGTATCTATAGGATTTATGATAGATGAATTACATAGATTTGTTCGTAATGTTCAAATCGTATCAGCTTCAATTCTGCAACGCATAATTGTGAGAGTGGGTTTGATTGGAACCCAAGTAAAGAGAGACTGGGCATCAAAACTAACTAAAATATATCATCATTAATCTCCACATCATAGAGTTTTGTACAATGTCATAAGTGTTCTTAAGAGAAGAGTCTGTACAGTAAGCCAGTTTTGTGAGTTAGCTAGTATTCTTACAATAGGAGTCTGTGTGGTAAGCCAATGTAAAGAGTGTGAGCTGGAAATATGATGACCTATGTTACATCTTAGACTGTTAATGTAACTCACAACTGGTATACCTGGTTTATGAATCTTAGGTAACGCATAAAGTCTATTTAATCTAGCATCATTAAAATGTTGTTTATAACGGGAGTCTTCAGTAATTTCTCACGGTCGTTTAAAATCACGTTTCATTTGTCTTTGTAGGATATTTTCACAGTTACTAGTAACAAGGTCCAGATAACAGAGTTCAAGCTTTATTTCATAGTTAATAACGGTAGTCCCGTCTTTATTAGAAATAATACTATGTTCTTGGTTTCCTTCTTAACTTATTAACTTTAGTGCATTTATTTCATCTTTTCTATTAGACATTGGTTTGTTGTTGAATTTAGACATTCTTTGCTTCACCTTAACGGTTAGTTCTATATTACTGGTCAATAGTAGGAAACTGTATAGCGTAGAATAGAAGTTTAATGCCATGTTCAAAACAGACATTTGAGAATTAAACTGTTGTTGAAGGGAAAGATTTATAAAGTTATTTTCAGTTCATAACGTCTGTTCTAATACATTTTTTAACTTAGACTGTTCAAGACGTATTTGTATGTAATGTAATGTAATGTAATTCAAATCGTCTCTTGCATGACGAGGAATCAGTAAATGAGCTTGAAAGCTTGCGTTAAATAAGTGTATTATAGAGTCAGCCCTAGAACTCAACTTGTTAAATTATTTACAGTTATTCAGTATCACTCAAAAAAGGCATGACAGTGGTATGACGCCACGTCACTAATCCCTGTTGTTGACGGTTGGAAGAAACAATCAACTATGTTCACAAAATAAATACTTTTTCGTTTTGTTTTTATCCATTAAAGACAGTGGAAAATATTTCCACAAAATGTACAATTGAAAAATGATGCTAAAAACAATTGATATTAAAGTAATATGTATAAATGCCCCTTACAAGAAAGGAAAATTATTTACAACGTTTCGCTTGCTGTTTATATAACTTTGCAACAGGCTCTAAGGTATCCTAAAAAAAATTGAAATAAGCTCTAACTAATTTCGTAGGAAAACTACAAGCCTTAAAAAACTTGTTGTAAGAATTAAAACTTAAAATACTAACACACATTTTCATAAATAAATGTTTGTGTCTTCGTACGATTTTAACAAACTCCCCTTGTCGGGCCTAACATTTGAACAAAGGAAATCAGGTGGAAAACCATTTTTTTCCCTCCTAACGGAAAAAAAAAGTATTTGTTCTCAATGACGCAGTGCATGAAGCATACCAACAAACAGTTTTGGAATTATTTTCTCGGATTAAACGAACACTAATTCAAGGGAACAAAACTAAATTGGTCCTACTTTCGAGTCTGAAACTTATTCAGTGGTGACTACTTGTCGCCCTCGAAAAAGGTGTAGCAATGAAAAGTTAGTGTGAATAAAATAAGTATTCTAAATTTAGTACTCATTAAAACCAAATTTAACATACCTACAATATATCAATCTTTAGACTAAAAGTTAACGTTTACATTATTTCAAATTCGATGACGAGGAACCCACTTTGCATTATTTACTTTTGTCGTTATAGGCCAATTCATATTCTAGTGTTTGTTTGTAATTAAGCACAAAGCTCCACAATGGGGTATCTGTGCTCTGCCCATTACGAGTATCGAAACCCGGATTCTAACGTTGTAAGTCCGCAGACATACCACTGTGTCACTGGGGGGCATATTATAGTGAAACAAATATCCAAGTTAATATATGACCAAACAATATGACAAAACCTGTAATACTAATAAGAAATTTTACAGTTTAAAGAGTTTCTATGAAAAATATTATTATTGCTTCAAAAATGTATACTGACTACATTATGTAAACAACAACAGCAAACAATCGAAATAGATTAAAGGAAAAAAATATTTCTAATAAATCCAAATTGCAGTTATTAAAAAAAGAAAGCTACCGTTTGACATAGTTTAATAAAATAATTAGATAAAAATGAATTTCAGTTCGTTCAATGAAATGATTGTGAAAAACATTAAAAGTTATTTTCTCTTAACGGTTTCTTTGAGATTTCTTTGGGGGAGTGGCACGTTTCACAAAAGTCTGCTGTTCATCTGGAGAGAAACTGTACATTCGAATCTTAGTTCCTTCCACTTCAACAGTGACAAGTTTCAATCTAAAGTACACTTTTATTTTTTCGGCAACTTCAAATTATTTTATAAATCTGAAAAAAAAATATATTACTTTGTTTTAAAGATCATAACTTTACCGAAACAAAATAATACCAAAGACAAGATCAAAACATTACTTGCACTACAGACTTGATCCACTGTCTTAAGAAAACACTGACTGACTGACGGAAATCTTCGTGCTCTTATATATCGTCCATTTACCAGACAGATGGCTAGAATTATCTAGAGGGGCCTTAGAATCCCAATGAAAGTCATTCGACTAACATCTTCACTACTACGCTCTAACTTTTCACAGACGTGACAAAACTATTAAATGCAACTTATGCTGTAAACTATAACAAAATCAGGTCCACGTGATAAACTTCACTATGTTAGATGAGAGTGTGTATCTTAGACTTTAATATATTGATAGCTTCGTGTCTAACTTTAGATATTTCTTAGGCTTAAAAGGTCAATCTGTATTCCTCTAGAACGTTGTAATCCGCTGCATGATCTGAATGAAATGAGATGAACTTTCAAGCAAAACTATTTGGAAGACGGATGATATATGTCGAAAACAACTTACATTTATTGTCATTGATACGACTGCTCGTCCAGTTCCTTACACTACCGTGGGACTGATCACATGAGTAAGGTTCTACTATAGAATACAAATCCCAGGGAGACATTTTAGAGCATATACGTATCTTTAATTTTGTTTTCTCAGGAATCTCACATAAAGAAAAGTACATTTGGTTATTTAGAATTTTAACTTTATGTCTATATTTTGTTTTGAAAACAAAGTAAGACTGGAAACAGAATTAGGTGAAGTAGAAAATAATTTCATTCATCAAAATAGAACAAATAAAGAAATATAACATGGTGTATTTATTATATAAAACCAAATTTAAAAACGTTCGGCGTAGGCTCCATTTTTAGCCACTCAGATCCACCCACTCGTGGAACTCAAAATTTGGATATTAGCATTACTAGCCTACAAACTAACCGCTGACTCACCGTTTCTTTATTCTAAATGTCTAAGCTAGTACTGTTCCGTAAGGTTTGCGATAATAAATGCTGAGAGAACCCCATATCAAACCTTATGTTTATTTATATATGCCTTATAACACAATACTTCAATATACTGATATGATTTTTAAAGTTATTACCCAATAAGTGAACATTTAGTTTTGTTTTCGGTGATTCATTATTCTATTATAAAAGCAGTTATTAAAACTTCATTTTAAATTTTTTAGCAAGGTAGTTTGATGATACGTGTATAGCAACATAAAAATTATTGAAATTATTGTTACCACCACTTTGCTACCATAATCGTGCTATACTTCGCTTTCCCTTGTTATGCCCATTAGCTTTATCTAGGATGTACCCATTCCTATGAAGAATTGAAGCATGCCAATGTAAACATAAGAATTTTCTGTTTTGTTACTATAATCAATAACACATGGTTTTAAAAATTGGTTTTGTTTCTCACTGGCAGTATATTACTTTTTCATTCGCCTCTTTGGGTTTATTCGTTCTCTCTTACATCTCTCTGTCTTCTTTCTATATTTCTGACTTCGTACACCTGTTTTTCTGTTTTAAGATTATAACGTTTCATAATCATAATTGGGTCTTGTAATCTCCATACAGGCTAAACAAGAAAGGCGGCCGCTTACCCCAATCATTTTCTAATGACCAAGGGTGGTGTAATCTCCTAATACCTTAGAAATTGACCAAAATTCGGTCGCTTTCTCACCTCTCTCAACTCCAACCAATGTTCCCTATATCCAACTTTATAACAATTGTAATATTTATATACACATATTGAACATGTTTGTTTATTTCAAAATTACAATTCTTGTATTTTGTATATATTCTACATCATTATTTTATTTGAGGTGTTCAACTTTGCTTCTTAATTAAACAACATTTTGTAATAAAATATGAAATTATTATAATTAATTGTTTATTTGTGAGTTCTTAAGTACAAATCTGGATCATTTGTTCTGTACCTACTGCTGGTATCGAAATCCTATTTTTAGTGTAATAAGCCGTCAGACTTACTGCTGAGCCACTTGGAGCATAATTAATTGTAGCTAGCAAGTTAAATTGGAAAATTAATTTAAACATAAAACTACTATCTACAAGATAAGATACATAATATTTAATCTACATGCTGGGTTATGGCTCTAAATATTGGCTTCGATACCCGTGGTGGGTGGAGCGAGCACAGATAGCTCATTACGTAGTTTGTGCTTAACAATAACCAAACTAAAAATTCATATTAATAAGAATTATAGCAAAAAATTGAAACAGGAAGAAAATAAATCTTTATAATTTCCAGATAGAATATAGAACAATGATTTATATCACTAAACATTGACTAAATTGTTTTTGTCCTGTATAGTTTTGTAATGTCCTAAAAAAAAAACATGCCGCTACAACAACAGATTATTAAACTGTAGCAACACTTGATTAAAATTTAAGATTTACCAAAAACACAGATAATAAACACGTGCGTGGTCAGGACTTGATACTAATGTTAATAAACAATAAAACATAAATATCAGTGTTAATTTTTTCGTGTAGTGGAATCGGGAAAAAGAACCAGAATATTTTGCTCCATTATTAATCTCTGTATATCACCGCTAGGGAAGTTGGTGTCAGTTTCATAATACATACATATTTGCTCAAAGTATACGTGATCCGCTAGAGGGTGAGTTATCGTTTTAATGTAACTAAAATTCATAGACAAACTAAACAATAGAAGGAATAATAAATGAACGATAAACAAAACCATAACAAAAATAGATTTCGCTATTTCAAACTATAGACTGTCAAATAGTTTTTATTTTATTTAGTACATATATTCCTTTGGTACAACAACAACAAAAAACTTTATAAGATCTTAGTGGCCTAGTGGTTAGCGTGCTTCGACTATGAATCCGAGGGTTTATGTTTTGTGGTACGTTACTGCAAGAAAAAAAGGCCTCACTTTAGGTCATACGTGTGCTATAGAGTGATGGTTATATTTACTGTTCGATCAGATATAAACAGTACTTCATTTCCAGTCTACTAGTCTATCAAAAATAGGAACAACGACATGCAAACAGCCCTTCTGTAGCTTTGCGCAAAAACATCTGAAACAACAAAAATATAATGTAATGTTTATGGCTAGAAGTAATATAATAATAAGTTTTAACTTTTGTTATTAAGTTGGTTTAAAAGAAGTACACTGAATCATATCAATTCAAATATTAAATTCGAGAATTCTGAAATATTTCAAAATAACTGTCACGCTACCTGGACTTCGCACTGATAAATATGCTGCCACATGACCCAATAGTGGGAGGAAGAAGAGCCTGTGCTATGGCTGATGCTAAGTTCCTTTAACATGTAAATCAGTCAATCAAACAACTAAAAATAGCTGAATAATTGTAGTATTTTATTAACAGAACTTGAATATTTGTTACTTTCGGAAGGATAATCATTCTTGAAGTAAAAACTATTTGTTTATATTCATTATATGTAAAAATAATAATAATGAAGGAAATAGACTAGCAAGTAAAACTCATCACTGGTTAACATCCGGCAACGTATGTTCTACACGAGATATTCCTCATGATATGAGCTTTGGCTTTATTTATGGCTAATTCCATATATGGTATTGTAAATCAACTTTACTACAATTTTTTTTGACAATATCCTTACGTTATTGAAAATATAACAACTTAACATGCTATGTATTGTCTTGGTATATATTATTTTTTACTCTCTCTTATTAATCAACTGCATTACATGCTTTAGTGAAAAGAGTTATCAGGTGACAGGAAATATTTATCAGTTTATCTTATCTGTTAAATGATAATCTGAAGCATGATAAAATATATCATTAAAACAAATAGACCCATGAAAAAATTGAAGTAATAATTAGAAATCTAGAAAGTAAGAAAACATTTTAGTAGTCTGATAATAACAAGTACCAGTGCACAAATACGTCAATGGATTGAAACATATTTTCAACTATATAATGCCTATTATGTATTCTATACTTTGTCCACCTGTACATAAACCTGTGAAAATACTAACCACACCAGAGTACAAGTTCATAAACAAAACCAGTTTGAAAACTGTTTATAAAATGATTTTTTTTATTTTAATAACCAGTATAATACCGGAAGGTTATATAGAAAGATCAAGAGTCAAAATAATTATGAAAAGTGTATCTTCCCGTAAACAATCATTGACCCAATTAAAGCAGCTGCTCCTCAAACGATTCTACAAAAATATTACATTATCCAACCAATTTCTCATAAAAAAAAACAGAAGCATATTTTTATATTAAAATGCCTAAAATTAATCACCACATTCTTTTTGTGTAATGATACGATGTAAAGTCAAGAAAAAAGAACGATTTCAAACATATTTTTATCAATCTTGGTAATTTGTAGTCTGTGAAACATAAACATAATAACATTCCCCGTGGACTGGGCGTTCATAACTCTGCTTATGAAGTGAAATACATGACGTAAACCTTTGACCATATCCTACTTTACATAGGTTACGAGTGTCGTAAACTTATAATGATACAAAATGGAAAATTTGTGAAATACACTACTGGGCATTACTCATATATTTTATTAATCACATACTAAGATTACATTAAAATTTTACACTTATATAGCATTGAATTCCCAAAATGATAACTGTACAACGTTAAGAGAAAAACAGACTAAATAGAATTTATAGAAGCATTTTGTGCAATCTTTATTTTTCAGACATCAACGACCTTAATGCCCGTCATTAAAATCATGGTTATAGCAATATGTTTTTCAGATATAAGAGTACCATTACCGAATACACTATAAGCACATTTATTTTAATGTAAATACACGACTTATATTGCCAGAATGTATCTTTATTAGCTCAATATTTCGCTAATACAGCTCTTCATAAAGCAGAAACTGGGTTGGCGAAATTGTAGATTTTCGATAGATTTTGACGAAGTTGTTATAGCGAAATATTGAGCCAATAAGAAACTTTCTGGAGATATAGGTCGTTATTTTATTCACATTAATGTCTAGTAACAAAAATTAGTTTGCGTTGAAAAAATAAGGGATAATAACATAAGTACACTTTAATGTGAGCGTGTGAGTGAGAAATTATAATAAAACAAAGTAATTGTTGGAAGCAACTCTTAGAATTCATTTTCTATATATACGCAGCACATTATGGAAAAAAAAAGAATAACCGAAGCTCAGTTAAAAAAGGGACAGGATCTCACTCCAAAATGTTCAGTTAGCAAAGCAGTAATTACTAGAATGCCTTGTTAATTTTGTGAATGGTAGTTAGCTTTAATTATGCAATTGCAATACGTTAATGTAATAAAAAGTAATTCCTATGCAGATTACCCAAAGAACGGTTCTTGTTGAACTTTTTTACTAACTTAAAAAACTTTTATCTTTTTTTTTTCATATTCACAGTTTTACCGCCATCGTCAGTAAAGTGTGAGAAGATGCAGTTCAGATTCGCGATGCCAGTCCGTTAATCTTTATCTACACTAACTTAGCAATGGACAGAAATGACTAAAAAATAAAGAAACTGTTAAAGTTGAGTCAAAAGTCTGATATATTAAGTAAATAATATAAACTAAAATAACTTATATTATGTCTTTTTTTGTGTGTCTCGCTTCACTCAACGAAGAAGTGCTGAAATGTTATTTAATCAAATGAAATGAGAAATTAGAGATGATTCAATGAATTGTTTTTTATTTATTTCCTTTGATCAGAAGACAAGAGCGTAAGTTGTAAGATAAATTACTGCGATAATATTGTTAACATACAAGAGTAAGTTACTTCAATGATACATGCTAAATAATAATTGGGCATTTTAGTGAGTATCCAGAAAATTAAAGATACGAATCTTAACAAGTATTTTGTATTTTAACTAAATGCTAACTTATGTAGCACGTGAACTAATCAGCCAGATTAAAGATCCCAAGGTTCGGGTACAACCATCCTCTGATGATCAGAGGGAATGCAACCAGCGCCCCCGCTTATATGGACATTTTTAACCGAATAATCATATTAATTCCAATTCTTATAACACTCCTATATATAAAATTATACATATATATAGCTCAAAATGCGAAGTATGTTTAATTTCATATCATGGTTCAGACCTTGAACCTTCCCATACGAAGCCCTGCAAGCTAACCGCATTACTACTTCTGGCCCACAGGGATTAGAAAAGAACAAAAGAAAACGGTGTTTAAAACAAGCGAGCTCATTGAACCAAAATAAACATTATATAATAACAATATATAATATATATTACTTTTTGCCTATAATTATTTATATTTTCTTTCATATAAAGTTATAACTTTTCTCTCTTATGTATCCATGCTTGTTATAGAAACGATTATTGTGTTTAAGTGGTAACTTCAGGATTGTAATGCTAAATTTGAGGATTCGATCTCCGGATGTGCATACTATAGATAGCCTATTGTGTAGCTTTGCGCTATAATGAACAATATATAAATATATATATATATATATGTGTG
>NW_013665997.1:102354-111215 GCF_000517525.1 Limulus polyphemus | reverse complement strand
GTTAAATATGTATTGCGAAACTCCCGCCTATTCTCTAAAGTTGTAGAAGATTCTCGAATGTAAAAATCAACAATAATATATTTTTTGTGCCTCGCATTGGATATTTATAGATGTATGGAGATGTTCTCGAAATTTCAGTGTTACGTAACAATAGTGACGCAAACACTAGCGTTTACGTAAAAAACAAAAACAAAAAAAACAGTATCTATTGTTGTGCTATAAACTTCGAAAGCTATAACAATGATTAACGCTTATTAATCAAAAACTTCAGATATTTCACCAGGAACGTTTATAAATTTCGAACATTGCAAACCATTGGATTCACACCGGATATTAATACTTTTACGAAAACATTACCTAAACTTCATCGGAGGAAAAAGTCGGCGAAGAATACAGAGCTAGTTAACTCCCTATTAAGTGAATTATACCTACATCAACTCGTAATTAACTCGCTCATCGTGAACCTCGATAAGACATCAAGGAAGTTCCATATTAGAAAGAAGACTTTGTATTGCTTGTAAGTTTGTAAAACTTTTGTATATAAATCATTGTTTGTGGCAGCTGTTTGTAATAACTGTTATTGTAAGTTGTATTATTGTTTGTATATTAAAACATATTGTATAAAACAAAGAAAACGGTGTGTATCAATCTTGTTGGCAAATATCATAAATTAGATACATATCGGAATATATTTAACTACTAAATCTCAATTATAATTTAACTCCATTTTAGGCTATTAGAAATTGTAATACGTAACAATGTTAAAAAGAGACTCATAAATAAAACTTCGAGAAGGAAACACGAATGAAAGAAGAAATAACTTAACAATATTTTAACTAAATAAAATAAAGAAATGCAAATCATGATAATTAATATAATTAACTTATATAATATCAATCAAAATACTTAGTATACGAAATTTAACAAATATGGAACAAATCACTACTTTGTAAGTTCAACAGCTTTCTCACTATTGTCTTGGTAAAGTTCTGCAATATATGTATAATGATCTTCTAATAACAATAGTCTAACTGATTAGTCTTTAATATTAAAACACAAACTAACATGTTTACTTTAAAAAATTGCCTATATTTTGTATGCCATGTTATCAGAATTAATAGTGAAAAAAAGTGAATAAATACTTTGGTCGCACTAAATTAACACTAAATTAGAAGATACTAGTTTATGAAAAAACTTGAATATATTGAATAATCTATATGGAAAATCTACTGACGCAGTTTGATCATTACTAATAGTTATTGTAGATTTTTCCACCACTTATATGTCATTATTAGAAAAGCTATCATCAACAACTTTATCCATATGATCAGAATGCGATAATTACAGTTTTAAGTAATGTCAGTTCACATTATGGTAAGCTTTTATTATTATTCTTTCTGCCATCTGTAAGTAGTGTGGAACCACGTGCAAATCATGGCTGCACATAATTTTGTATAAATTTTGAATAGATCAGTCGAACTACAGTTTTAGGATACTGTTTAACCTAAAGAAACTGAATCAAAATGTCACGGCACTATGAAACCTAAACAACTGAAAATTGGTTTGAGGATATTGTTAACTCAGGATTCGAAAACACTGCTTGCTTGAGATTTATATGTGGACTTAACAGCGTGTCTTGGAATACAGTGTGTCATGTTCTAAGATTGTTCATTATTTTTTCCACACTACTCACTGAGACATTATTTATTTCCTAAAATCTTCCCATTCTAGAGAAATACATGTTTGTCCATCACTCATTTGATTGCCTAGATAATTCAGAATGACAAATTTGACAATAGTTGTTAGTACTATCTTATTCTGGCGAATTAAGCAGGTAAGACTATTAACTCATGCTGTGATAGCTACTTATAATATCCAACTTAAAATGTTCTTGGGTAGTTCAACAGCAATTGAATAGTTTGAAAACTAGAATTTATGTAGCTTTACGATAGAACAAGTTCATACACAAACATGTAGTTAGAGGGATAACTCTGTGTCCAAAGGATGTCATCAAATGCTGATTGGCTGTCTCATGAAGTAGGGGAAGGTGTAGAGACGATGATAACATCATACACGATTACATCATAGTTCCACGAAGTAGAATCAGAGGGCACAATGTTAGGGACATGTTGCTAGGCCACTATGACAGAAAGACTTGACGTCAGAGATAATAATGTGTCTCAATATGTAATCACTGGCTAGATTTATTGCAGTCGATATAAAACACTAATTCATTAGCTCTATATCTGAAAAGGGCACTTATTTAAATCTATAAATTATTTCATACTTACGCTTTCACTAGTTTGTCTTTATGCTATCCATATATCTTGACAAAATATTTCATTTTACACATGTTACTTTATAGTTTTAAGTTACGTGAGTTTTACAATGGTGGATGGTGTTATTATACTTCCATATATGATGAAGTTAGATTTAATTATGTTACAAGTAAAACCATTATTTTAACGACAGTCTTACTGTCTAAAGAATTTTAACAAAGCTGCTGTTTCAAGTCAACGAGACAACTATTATAACATACATATTATCCATTATTTGAATGAAGCAGTGTAAAACACACATCTTCCTGAAAAGGATGCTTATTTAACATGAAAACTTAGTGCAATCTTACTGTTTTACTAATTTGTCTTTAGCCATTAACAATTTTCTTGATAAAATACTACAATGTATTGTTTCTTATGATAATGGACAAGAAAATATACAACCCGATTTTGATTTAACATACTGATTATATTTTACTTTCTATAACATTTTACGTCTTGAGAATGACATATTTTACCATACAAGCTTACTATACATGTACAACACATGCTTTGCTATCTTTGATTTTAACATTTCGTTAATAAACTCTGTAGTAAATCACTTTGCTACATAATAATTGTGTTTAATCATTATTATAGAATAGCAACACTTATTATTTTTTCATAAATCTTTTAGGACAGGTATAACTGAACTTTCTTCACATTAGAGATGTAACTGACATCACATATTTGCTCAAAACCACAGAGTGAAGCAGGAAATACAAAACTGAATTATGTGTGTTCTTACTCCCTGATGTTGTTAACATTGAAAGCTATTGTTGTTGTTGTTTTGTTATTAAGAACAAAGCTACACAAAGAGCTATCTGTGCTATGCCAACCACTGGTATCGAAACCCGATTTCTAGCAGTATAAGTCCACAGACATACCACTGTGCCACTGGGGGCAACATTGAAAGCATACAATCACCAAATAACACTTCACCCTTATTGACTTATATCTAACAGTATGTCAACCTTCTACTAAGAATAAAGGGGCTGACAGAAATCAAAGTTCAGTTTGGTTATTAACAATGTTGATATTCAGTCTCTATTTATCCATCCATTCTATTGAAGATTAACATTTCATAAAATTGAGACTAAAGTTAAAGTACTGGTTCTTAGGAGGTCGTCACGTGGTCACTCATACAAATGGGGTTGGCACGATTCATAACTGCTGAAGTCAAGTTGACCTTGTGTTCGTCTAAACTAAATAACGCTTTTATTTCTACATACCATAAATTCTATTGTCGAAACTTTTATTTTACTTATTAGTTTTCGAAATGCATATTTGGACCTTTAATTATAAATCAAGAGATTATTTCAAAGATTTTTAGTAACATGAATTGTACAACTCTGTGTTCGTTATATAAAACTAACGTTTTATCATAGCCCAATATACTATCTTACATACTTAACAAAACATTAGGTAGCTTAAACATTATAATTTATTTTATTGGATTAACTTTCATACAGCTTATTTTCATCCCAACTCAGTATATAAAATTTTATATAGTTTATAAATGATATTTGATAAATGATAAGTTCAGTTTAATAATCCCATGTTATAATTTCCATAGACTCAAAAAAACTAATTAACGATTACGAAACAATGTTATGGTAACAACTAAAACCAGTGTTACTATATATCAGACGATTTGTCCTGAAAAGGATGCTTATTTTCATGTTGAGCTTTATAAGTTAGTTGAGTTTATAGGATATACATAAATAACAATTACTGTGGTTCAAATTTTGTAATTATCTATTCATAAAATTCCCAATATTTTTAGTACCATAGGATATTATTTTCTGGTTGTAAGTTACTACTTTCTGTTTTCGATCTAGAACTCAAACATTTACCATTTAAATATAACTTTACAATTATAACACAACCAGATCTATACACTGTCTAATTTCTTGAAGATATAATTGTTTAGACATGTAAAGAAATAACAGTATCGTCCATCATCAAACAATTTATGCTATGTTCTTTAATTTTATCTGAGGGGGAATTTCCTCTGAGAAGTTGACAGATTAATAACATTCGATATCTACAAATAACATAAACTGAAAAATGCATGAATTCTAAATACAGGATTACCAAGATTAAATTAACTATCATTCAAATCTGGCACATTACAGTTAGTGTTTAATTTCTGTATACTTTTTAACTCAGTTAGACTCTTTTACTGACTTTTGTTCATTAGTCACATGACCCCTACTTGAGAAATAATCTGTTTTCTATTGTGTAATGAAAACAAAAACTAATATGATTCATCTAATATATAATGACACAGACCACTGATTCTGGCCTTTGTACGATATAAAAGATGGAGAATGTGATATATACTCTGTTACATTACTCCATTACTAGAACAATAAGCATGAATATCTAAAACCAAAGATTATCGAGCTAGTCAATGGTCCAGAATATTAAACATGCGACTCATGTCAGGAACAAAATACATAGAATATGTTCAGTTAGGAAGAAACAAACTCTACAAAACAGAAAGTAGTAACTTACAACTAGAAAATAATATCCTATGGTACTAAAAATATTGGGAATTTTATGAATAGATAATTACAAAATCCGGTTTTCATTATCAGAGTTAAAGTAGAGTGATAATAATGGCTTATTTTGATTGTAAACATGTTGGATTTTTAAAACTTTGAAAGAAATTATGTGTATTTTCTTGTCTTTTATCATAAATAAATTTGAAAGGTACGGTAATAGAATTTCAGTAATGTTTGTCAGTTTTGTATAAACAAACATAGTACTTGTTTTTCTCAAGGAGTACTTATGTGAATAATGAACAAAGGCGTCACTTAGAAAGTCCCTTTGAACTGGATATACATGTGTATACAAATAATAGACAAACATACCTACATACATGGGTTACAGGTGTATACTTTGTGGTGAATATTTTCAAATTATGTGATCATCATTTCCGTACAAATAACTTTGGTGAGCGTCTTATATGTTTTGTTTATAGAGATTTATTTTATTTAGGCAGTCATATGATTAAACATTTAAATATTATCCCAATTACTATTTCACTAGGCCATTGGTATTATACAAATTATACATAATAATTTCAAATGAGGATTTGAACTGAATATAGTGAAGAAGCCTATCTTTCTTCTGAAGAAAACAATTTTGTTTAAATGTATGAAATTTAACGGTAATTTTTAGGGCCATCACATTGAGAGAAAGAAAAAGCTATGATTGAAAATATACTTAGAAACTGATGTTCATAAAATGTAATTTACTATAAAAGACTAAGATGTTTCATAAATAATATATTAATGTATCTTGATGTTTTGTTAACAAACGTTTCAGTATATGTTATACTTAAGAATGATATTTTACATACGTATACTAAAGTAGCAAGCATAGTAGGCTATAATTAAAAGTGTTTTTCATATAAGAAAATCATAGAACACTGATTTGTATAATTGTAAATTGAAAATATAAGTTATGTTACTGTAACAGTTTCAAAACATATGTAAGGAAATATCTGCTTTGAAATAGTTGATAAACTTGTCTTCTGAGTCTACTAACTGAAATCTTACATGTTTAGTTTTCATTGAATCATTTACTCTTTTATGTAGTGACATGTCTTTAATATGATGTCTCATGTTAATCTAACTTGTTGTCACATATTGTTACACAAATGAAAAGATAAACTCTAACTGAAATAGTGATATGAACATAAGGTACAAAATATTATAGGAAAGTTAATAATGTATTTTATTAGCTGAGATGTTTCAGCGAAAGTTTACTTGGAAACGTGAATAATCAGTTCATGGAGTCCAATTGAATAGAAAGTATATAATTATTGTATTCTAACTGAAATATCCCATCAAATATTTTGAAAACACATTTAGTGTTTTGTACCACTATGTAAAGTAAAAGAACTATGTTTACTAACTTTTAAGTTCAGTGATATACAAAAACTCTATTTAAACTATGATGAACATTAAATTTATGTAGAAAATTTAAGGTTAGGTAGAGTTTGAATCGTGTATTTTCAATACTAAGTACAATTTAAATACACAAATAGCAACAGTGTATTATAATTGTTCAAATGTTGTTTTCATAACAAATTGATCACCCTCTTCTTTTAGTAAAACCGTGAGTCAGTTAGAGTGTTCTACATTCAAAGAAAAGCAATATCTGTTTTAGCTAACACTTTAGCTGAAGTGATTTACATATAAAAGGTCAGGAAATGTAAAAATGTATGATTAAATACAGAGCTAATGAATTAGTGTTATATACTGAATGTATTAAATCTATCCATTCATTACATATTAAGAATTGTGATCCACTTTGTGGATGTCATTGTCTCTAACGTCATGTTCTCCTGCCATGGTGGCCTAGAAATGCGCCCCTAACAATGTGCCCTCTGGTTCCACCTCGTGGAACTATATATAATCGTCTCTACCCCTTTCCCACATTGTCTAAGGCAGTCAATAAGCTTGAGGCAGTATCCTTTGAAAACAGGGGTATTCCCATAACTATTCAAAGATCCAACTCGAAATAAACACATCTTAAACATCTGCTTTTCAGTGTATTTTTATAGATTATTTTACCTTTCTCAAAATACTAATAATAACTTTTTGACGTTAACGATGCATAACTGAGGAGTGTATTAGGATGATATGTTGTGAGATTTACCTTACATACTCCTGATACTGATGTTTTGTAAGAAAACATTTAATATTGATTTCTATACTCAAACTAACATTTCTTTGCACGAGATACATGAAACAGTGATGATTTGTATATCCCAACATATTTATTCAAGGTCTTTAAAACAAGCAAATAATTACATAGCTAAGAAAATACGAAGTGTAGCAGTTGGTCATTTAACATTGCCTATATTACTTATAATTTTAAGTTATTTCAATTCTGATTCATTAAACTTTTATCATAATTCTACCTATTATAAACGCATATAATATTTTAAAATCATTAGTTTCTGAACTTTGTCTTGGAAACAGAAACATATGATTAGTACATGAAAAGTAACATTAGAGTTGTGATATTTACGATAGTGCATACTTTGGGAGCTATTTGTAATATCACTTGGATGAGTTGTATATGAATGATCGCTTGCGATGTGATGATTTCTCTTAGAGAGCTACTAGTTTGCTAGTTAATTTTTTGTGTTTTAAGGTTTTTGTTATTAAATACAAAACTACTCATTTCGTTGTCTGTGCTGTGCCCATCATGATTATCAAACTCAGTTTTTAGCATTATAAGCCTTCAGGGTAATGAAGAAAACTTTATTGTAAGTTTAACTTGGTAAGTGTCTAATGCTTTGTCATCATCATTACATTGAAACTGAATTCAAAGTTACTAGTTCAAGAAAAAACATTAACTGTGTTGAACAATCTTTAGACAAAATCCATTGACTAATTATGGCAAAACTTTGTCTAAGCATGGTACATGTTTTGCTATGTTAAACTTGTAATAAAGTTTTCTTCATTAACCATTCATGCCATCTTTAAACTTTATTATCTTAAAGTGGGTTCTTCATCATCAAACATGTAAGCTATGTAACTAATTTAATTTAAGCTATCATTCCATATATTGTGGCTCATTATACTGTTGTTATAGCAATTATGTATAGCATTTCTGTGTTTCTATTAAGTATGCAATCATGATTTTGTGGTGCCTCTTACAATGTTTTCTTCGATCGTCACACACACATTTCAATCCATTTTTGTCGGATTCCAATTACACATGTTACATTTAAAAACTGACAAAGTTAACCTTTCCATAACTAGAACAGTATGCATGAATTCTTATTCGAGTGTATTCAGAATTTTTTTCAAACATTTAGCATACGTGTAGAAAGAATACGATTAGTTGATTAGTCGTAAACCTCCTTTATTTATCACCTAAAGCCAAGGTTATACACAACACATGGGGCATTTAAAATAATTTGCATTCATCCATCCAGGCTTCTTTATTGTCTTTCGTCTGATGCTTGCACTCGTCTAGTCAGGCTTCTGTATGATCTTTCTTCTGGGATTTACGCTCCTCTACCCAGGCTTCTGTATTGTCCTTTGTCAAAGGCTTACACTCGTCTAGGCAGGCTTCTTTATTGTCTTTCGTCTGGGGCTTGCACTCGTCAAGCCAGGCTTCGGTATTGTCTTTCATCTGGGGCTTGCACTCGTCTAGTCAGGCTTCTTTATTGTCTTTCATCTGGGGTTTGCACTCGTCTAGCTAGGCTTCTGTATTGTCTTTCGTCTGGGGTTTGCACTAATCTAGCGAGGCTTCTTTGTCGTCTTTTGTCTGGAGCTTGCACTCGTCTAGCTAGGCATCTGTATTGTCTTTCGTCTGGGGTTTGCACTAATCTAGCGAGGCTTCTTTGTCGTCTTTTGTCTGGGGCTTGCACTCGTCTAGCCAGGCTTCTTTATTTCTTTCATCTGGAGCTTGCACTCGTCTGGTCAGGCTTCTTTGTCGTCTTTTGTCTGGAGCTTGCACTCGTCTAGCTAGGCATCTGTATTGTCTTTCGTCTGGGGTTTGCACTAATCT
>NW_013665997.1:90522-101821 GCF_000517525.1 Limulus polyphemus | reverse complement strand
CTCGTCTAGCCAGGCTTCTTTATTATCTTTCATCTGGAGCTTGCACTCGTCTAGTCAGGCTTCTTTATTGTCTTTCTTCTGGGGCTTGCACTCGTCTAGCTAGGCTTCTTCATTGTCTTTCATCTGGAGCTTGCACTCGTCTAGTCAGGCTTCTGTATTGTATTTCATCTGGGGCTTGCACTCATCTACCCAGGCTTCTTTATTGTCTTTCTTCTGGGGCGGAATATACTCAAGTGATGAAGTGGTGCAGAAGTTTCTGCAGGCTCGTATAAGCTGTTAGTTAAATATTATGAAATGCATAGGGCGAATGATCATTTGGGCATATAATTTTAATACCCTTGGAGACCACCTAAAGACTTTGGTCTAACTTCATGTTAACAAAGAAGATGACCTAAGAAGGTCAAAACGTTGTTCTTGTACTTTATTTTGATTAACGTTTTTAATACCCATACCAGCCGTTTCTGCTATACAAACAAACAAACATATTGTAATTTCTTACAACCTTCCGGTATTATAAACATATATGGAGCAATGAAATTAGTAAACAGTTAGTAAACAGTACAAACATGAAGGTTTTATGCATACATAAAAGTTGATTTTGGTAAAAGTAGATGTTTTTATTAAATATCAACTTTTTCCAAATGTGTAAGTTTATTCTTCATAATATGTCCCTCTACACTAATAGAATGTATTACTTGTGTTTTGTACTTCGGAAAAATTCTGACCATTCTTATCCTGAACCTAAAAGCAACAAAAAACATAATTTACTATTATAAAGCTTCTGCCCAATATCAATAAAAAAGTAGCTAATACACCCTAGCCATTACCGTTAAGCAGACGGACTTATAGCCTTCAAACCACAAACTATTGTTCCCTGTAGAACAGGGAATGAGAGTAATTGCTTTATCAGTTTTTACGAGCCAGTTCAGAAACCATATATGCAACCACCCGTGGATAATTGTATTCACTATAGGTGATTGAAAGTCGTTGTCCTTTCCTCAATAGTCCTATCGCTAAGCCTCTAAACACTCGACAGTATGATCTCTGGAAATTACTTGTCTATGCATCATAAACCTTTATGTGGATGATGCTATCAAAATGACCGACAACTAAAACGGCTTCGCTTCAAGTCTTTGTCCTGAAAGTTCGCATTTTATTCGCAAATGCCATTTTTTTTCAAAGAAAAAATTAAAAACAATATCATATCGAATATTATCATCAAAAGGCATATAATTTTAAGTTTTAAGAAAGCTGGTGGAATACATTTAAATAGGAAGCGTTATGATTTACATAATATCATTGCTGAAAAAGGGAACACCGGGAAAAGGTTAATGTATATACTTTATTTCAGAGAAACAAATATTAAAAACAACGTTTTTTTTTTATTAATATAATCTTGGTGAACGTAAAATCACATAAATAGGCTCAACATTAAGTATCTAGTCAAATACGTTGTGGTAAATAGGGCAAAGTGTTCCCATTTGTAGATAAATTGAAATACCTAATGTTTAAGTGAAAGTATATTTCCAAAACAAAAAATTCTGTTTATTTATTACGTATTTTCAAGTATTACTCATTTCACCTGATAAATACTTTGACGGCTTAAAATGCGGAATCCTAAAGGAACACATCGAAACTAACTAGAAATTTTATTCTCTTTCTTTGGTGTAAAGAATATTCAGTACAATTTAAACTTTTGATGCTCTCTTCCGAGAAGATACATAACGAAAGATATTTCTAATAAAAAACAGCATAAAATTTACCATAAAACTAACCAATCATCCTTTTTTAAGGAAAACAAGTATACACTAGCTATATACCAAAATATATTTGTCGTAATAGCGCCAGTAGGTTAAAATGCTACACTTTTTTTACTTAAGTTGAAAACTGACAACGATAAACTCAAACAGTAAACACATACTTTAATATAGCGTTCATTAGAAATATATAAACAATGTTATATGCTTTAATATAGTGTTCATTAGAAATATATAAACAATGATATGTACTTTAATATAGCGTTCATTAGAAGTATATAAACAATGTTACATAATTTAATATAGTGCTCATTAGAAATATATAAACAATGTTATATACTTTAATATATTGTTCATTAGAAATATATAAACAATGTTATGTACTTTCAGAATTAATTTAAGAAAAAAACAAATTTAGTTAGTTTTCGTATTTATTTATTTCAGTAGTGTTAATATGGGAAATGATGATACTTATTAAGAATTAATGATTTTTTTTTCTGTGATTTACTGAAAGTTTACCTCAGAATATTGAAAAGTCACAGTTTTTAAACCGTAGTTTAGTACTAATTTAAACTCTACAAGGCTACTGTATATATGTTTTATGAATTACCATTAGCGTTAGTGTTTCATATTGCATGGATAATCATCATGTTTGGTATGGGCCTTTTTATATTATCTTATTTTTGGACATCAGTACCCTAGTTTTAGTGCAGCTAAATAAAATTTATCCCATATAGAAAAAGATCAGCATTTTTTACGTAAATTTAAAATCTTTTAGATCTAGACCAGTGTGTCCATTACCATATAAATACTCTTTAAAATATCTTACAAATAAAATATGTAACATATTAAGGAATTAATCATAAATTTTGGAACGTATAAGTCCATTTCCAGTTGGCTCGGCATGGCCAAGTAGTTAGTGTGCTCGACTCGCAATCTGCGGGTCGAGGGTTCGAATCCCCGTCCCACCAAACATGCTCGCCCTTTCAGCAGTGGGAGCGTTATAACGTGACGGTCAATCTCACTATTTGTTGGTAAAAGAGAAGGGTGGTGATGACTAGCTGCCTTCCCTCTAGTTTTACACTGCTAAATTAGGAACGGCTAGCGCAGATAACCCTGGTGTAGCTTTGCGCGAAATAAAAAAAACATATCCAATTATTAGATCAACACAAGTTATGCTTTAATTTTTACCTAACAAATTTAGTCGTCAGGCTCTATTTCAGTGAGTGAAACATGTATATATTTAACAGATTCCAGTAAACTACTTGTAAATTTCTCAAAGGCATACCAAGGTAAACAAGGACGTAATAGGCTAGTGATACAGAGCAAAGTACTATTTTAACGGCATTGGAAGCTCGTGATTTCGTAACAGCATTAGTTTAGACAAACCTACATGTGAATCGTAACAAAAATTGTAATAACTCGCCACTATTTTTTCGTTCACTTACGAATTGATTTAAAATGTTTGACACACAAATATCTCTGATGTATATTGGAAATTTTGTTTTCTTATTGGTGTTTTTAATTTATTAGATTGCTCATAGAAGACTGGATCTCTTTTTCTTGTGTGTGTGTAAGAGTTTGTCTTTTACCTTAACCAACTAGTGCGCTTTCTAGCTGTTCTTACAGTCAACATCATAAGATGCTCAATTGTTTTGAACTTACATGTCTTTAGTCAGACGTGGTAGTGTAATGTTCAGTGGCATTTCATTCAAGACATTATTCTGTAATGGAGGTGTGCGACGAAAACAATGAATTCAATTTTATTCTTTAGAAAAGCCTCTTAGACAATTTTTTACCGAATGATACTAGTTCTACCCTTTTTGAATAACAGTGTCAGTGATCTAGAAAAACCGATAAAGATTGCCAAATTTAGTAATGTTATTGTGTAGAAAAGATCGTTATTATCAGAGCCAGACACACATATATATTTTCACTCCTGTGTTTTAACACTGCTAGTTCTCTGACTTTTCACGTCACTAGAAAGGTTATTTCTGTGATTTGACTTAACACTGATATCATTTAGTGGTGTGATTAGAACGAATCTGTCTCTTTTGAAATAAAAACAGTAAATTGATACTGCATGACACTAAATGGAATATAGAACAGTATTCCTTTTATAACTATTCCATTAGTTATTCAAGCTCTTGTTGTCATGGAACATTCTGAAAATAAAATGCTTGCTCCAGTTTTATGAAGTTCCATTGGAAAATAGTTTTTCAGTTTACCCAGGTCTTATTTCATTTATATTCCAGTTGAAATATTAGATAACTCCTACATATTTCATCTGTAACTTAAATCGTACTTTTCACTGTCGCTTACGAATTTCTCATAATATTTATTATTTTTATGACTCAATGAGTATATTCTGCTTAATTTTCACAGAATCTCGTTCTAGTGAACAAATACCTGCCTTTACGAATTGGTTGATGTGCACTGGTGCATATTTTGATATGTACTTGTGCAAGTTAGGAAAGCAGCATTTCTGAAGAGCTAAGTATTATTTTAATGTACTTTATCTCTGCTTTGACTCGTGTAAAAAAATTACGATCACTAAAACTGTTTTCATATCAGCTGTTTTATGGAATCAATAAAAATCAAACTAACCATTATTTTAACGTCTGAAAGCATAATTGCTTTGAATTGAAAATCCTCAAATATTATCTTATCTGAAATTTATATCGCTTTTATATAATCATAGTTGAATATTCCCAAACATATTTTGGCGTTTCAAAGTTATCAGGTGAATCAGTTTTTGGGACTTACAGTTATATTAATACCAAGTCAGATAATTAGAAAAAAAAATTGAGTATATGGTAAACTTTGACATTCTGGAATCTCTAGCTGTTCCTGACTTGCCAGTCTTAATTCAAGTAGGATGTTACTCAAGAGATATCTTTTACTGAAGCTCTCATATCATATGTTAACAAAAGAGGAATTACCGGCAGATTTTTGTATTTAATTACGAGAAATATCCTATTATAGGTTAAAAACTCTTAATATATTATTGTTGAGTGTCATTCTTATTCTAAATCGATGAGAACTAAAATCCGTCTCTATGTTTAGGATTATTATCCTGTTTTATTTTATTCTCAAAACAATACCTTAATAATATCTAAATAACGATGTCTTAACTAAATATAAGGAACTAAGTCAAAATACTTGGATTATATTACCTAATGTTCTTTGTTTTTTATTATATTCCTCAGTTTCCTCATTCCAAAAAACTTTTTCAGTATTAAAAAAATCATGTAGAACGATAAGTCGTTTTACTGATTATCTGGTTTGGATAAACAGGAACAGTTGACGGCAACCAGAGAATGTTTTGGATTCGTTGTCCTAACTATGATCAGTGGTTTGAGAATACGATGGTGACAGCGTATTTTAGCTGTACTGGTATCTTCTGCTGATCATAATTAAGACGCTCTATCAACATTGATTGTTTGATGGAGTTCTATAGGGTACAACAAACGTTCTTCACCACAACAGTATTCCAAGCCATATCGAACAACTGTCCAGCAGATCTTCAAACAAATGACATCCATAATTTTCCTTGGCCAGATCAAATTCGCTATGAGACATCTTCGAAGGGCATCTACGAGACAGTAAAAGAAATCTTAGTGCAGTTCGAACTGTTTTGCAAGACTATGGACAGTCAATTCCACTAGACATGTGCCAATAAATGGTGACAAAGGTTAATAAAAAAAAGTATGTGACAGAATGCGATTAAGGCCAACTGTTGTCACATTATTTTTTAACACCTCCTCTCATTAAGTACATAAAAATATTATATTTCTTAGCAGTATAATTGTATCAACACGTTAGTAAAATAGTATACAGATTCGCCTTTGTAGTGTTTCTCCATTAACAGGATGTTTACTTAGCCTTATAACTGTAAACTACAAACGCCATAATTAAAACATGTCTTGACATATTCTGTGCATTTTTTTGAGATGTTACTGACATGGCCTGGTGTTTGGGTACTCGATTCACAATCTGCGTGTCTAGGGTTCGAATTCCGCCATCGAATATGCTTGTCCTTCAGCCGTGGGAGCGTAACAAAGTTTCGGTCAATCCCACTATTCGTTGATAATGAGTAGCCCAAGAGTTGGCGGCATATGGTATTGAATAATTACCTTCCCTCTCTAGTGTATCACTTCAAAATGAGAGTGGGCTATTACAGATGGTCCTCGAGTAGCTTTGTGCGAAATTCAACAAACAAACGAAACGTTATCATTGGCAGGATGGATACTCAATTGCCCATACATTTGTTGACACTTAAGTAGACATCCTTAATCCAATGTGACAACATACCATAACACATAAGGACACCATTTATCAAGAGAATCTTCTAAGCACATCTCTTGTGGTTGCCTTTGTAATCATAAAGCCGTGTAATTTATCCCTTATACAGTTCCAAGGAAGGTCATCACGTAAGCTGCAGTGATCCGCCACCGTTTTCTTCCTGGGATATTTCTAGCGACAAACTAAAGTTCTTCTCGACTTCTGACGTATGAATGGTTGTGAAGTAGGCTGTTTTTCCTGTGGTGGAGTCACGCCTTGTCTTACTTTACTGATATTGGTCAACAGAAATTCCTTTCTCAAAATGCCATAATGTGATACTTTATGTGCTTTTATAATCGTGAAATATGATCTTGTAATCTGACTCTTCAAGAAGGGGTCAATTTTAGGATGTATCTGTTCTTGCAAATCATCACACTTTAACTGAATTGCAAAAACAGGTTCAGAACTTTAACAACCCTCAGAAGATACACCTTACCTTATAAAAAAACAGGTTCAGAACTTTAACAACCCTCAGAAGATACACCTTACCTTATAAAAAGTGATAGCGTTACCAAAATGTCTCAAAAAGTATTTAAACAAATTACTCAATGCTCAGATAAAGATCTACCATAACGTTTGATATGTTATGTCTTTTTATTGTACTAAACACTCTAACAAAAACAAATAAGGATCTTCAAATATATACATTTGGGAAATAAAGTTTATAAGGTCACCTGTTCAGAAAGCAGAAAGATTTATGTCGAGAACATGGAGACAGAGAGTAACATGAAGTAATATAGAAATACATAAAAGAAATAAAAGGAAACAAATAATAAAATGCATTATCCGACAAAACACGCTCTACGAAATAGATAGAATAACTTGTAGACGATATTATAGAGCAATATTTATCAAAGAAATAAAACACAGATATTCTTTGATAACTGTTATTATTATTTAAAATTTCCAATAACAATCATCTTTCGATTTATGAGTTAATTACATATGTGTTATTTTTAACCGACAGTTTCCTTACAGTAATATCCTTTAATAACATTAAAAGCTCAGATATGTCTGTCCTTTTGCCTTTAAATTAGTTATTATAAGTATTGTTATCGACATCAAATGTATCACTTTCTGCATTGTTGTGCATGGAGGTACGAACACTAATACTTGTCAGTTCATGCTTTTGTTAAAATATGTATGTTTCCTGACAGCTGAACTTTGATATCCATTAGTATACTGATGAAAAAAGAAACTCGTCATGAAGGCGTAGCACCAAGTTCAACAACATATGAAATTATGGCATTTTATCATCTGATTATAACTTAGAATTTTATTTTATTTTTAAGTTCCAGTACCCTTCTTGTGGTTCCAATTTGAACTGATAAGCTAATTATGAATCGTACTCATGGTTAGCATAGTGTACGATTACATAGGTATAATTATTAATTATTTGTTATAACTTTGTCACTAATTAATCTTAATTCTGCGTGTAAGCAGTTAATCTTCTGCCATCTTCAAGGAAGTTCTAAGAATGACTATGTATGTGTTGGTAGGAGCTAGATTTTTGGTGTTTATCTTCATATGCTAGAGGTCTCTCTGAAAACAAGCAGAGGATGTAAACAGCAAAAAGTCACAACAGTATTCAGAAGTTACAACCCAATACGATCACAATTAGTACTCACCAAATCACCGAAATAACCAATGGAGAGGAAAACACAATTCCAACATACCATGTGAATGTGAATTTCAATACATTAGGGAAACACAAAGTCCACCAAAAGATGGTCAGGAATATAATAGCTATACAAGTAATATCTGTAAAAGCCCATCATGCTAAAGAAGACCATAAAATAATTCAAATTATATGAGAATAGTAGGATATAAACGACACACGAGAAAAAAATAGACATAATAATCCTTCTAGATTCACATAACTGATAGCATACTTAGTTAACCGAGCACTAGATACCTCTCTTCAAATCATACAGACAGTTGATTCAAGTTTAATAGTGGGGATTCCAGTTGATTAGATAATAGACCAGACCTTCCATTAAGGAATTCCAGGATTGTGTCATGTATTTATTCTAATTGAACATACATTTCGAAATAAAATTTATTGAAAATCCAATATTATGCAAACAGTGAATAAAATGTGTATATAATGAAAACATTATAGGTTTTTCTCTTTCTTGTATGAAATTTAACTGCACCAGAATATAATAACATGTCGATAATTTACAATGTAATTGTTTGTTATCAACCTGCGTATTACCTATAAACATACAATCAATAATACTATCCCCAGAAGTAGTGTGTAGTGAATACTTTTATAGCTCCCAGAACCGAAACATTTCATGGCAAAGACGTAGAAATGAAAGTTTTGGATTGTGAAGACTTCTCCGTGCTACACATTGAGACAAAATTTCGTGTTTTTGTTGGAGCTTTACATAGAAACTTTTAAGAAGATATATGAAACGAGCAGTGCTCATAACTAAATGTATTCCAAAGAAAGAAAGCTCAAAATCTTCAAAGTTATTCACGATAGTCCAGTAGATACTTTGTTCGTAAACTCAGCTGCAAGTACAGGTGTGAAAGTTATCTTCAGAACAGTAAGATACACAAATGAAGTGGTCTCAATGAATATGTAGCTGCTAAAAAACTCTAATTAGGACAGATATCTAAAAGAAAGGTTGAATGGGAATCAAATTCAAACAATGAGATAAATAGAATTTTACACGTACATCAGAATTCAAATTTTGAAGCTTTGTACTGTAAGTTTCGATTTGTGTTTTAGTGAACGCTCCTGAAGAAGCTGTAAAGCGAAACGTTGAGTATCTAGTAAGGTCGTTTATTTCTAGTATTAATATGTGTTCTATACACGAATATGCACTACAGAAATTAAACAATAGGAATTCAAACTGTTTGGCAAAAACGTACTGAAGGCTACCAATACAAGTGTAGGCTGCAAGTCAGCCATTGGTGTTGGACATCCAATAAGATTGATGACAGCGCGGCCGATGATAAGTACAAATAAATTGTTTTCCATTAGGAAAAAAGACTCGATGGGCAGGGGATGAACAAAGCAGCAAAACAGTGAAGCAAACGGAGTGAAAAAATATCCGAAATGGTAAAGAAACCGATAGAATAGTGGCAACCTTGACGTTTAGTACATAAAATCCTGACATGAATATTATTAAGGCTGTATAACATATGTGGAATCTGAGAGGATTGAACGGGAGTCGAACAACTTGTTTGAATTACGAGGAGTTATACAGGACAGTAAGAACAATGTATCACAATCACACGTGTTAGCCTAAAAATAAGATGTACTGCTCTGTTGAAATTACATACAAAACGCTAGTACATTTTACGACTCATCTGCTTATACTTTTTATTTCTATAATACATTTTTAATACCTAAAAGTTGATTATTTGTAGCAATTCCTTGTATTTGATCCCTATATGTGTCACTTGTGAGTTCCTATAACTATTTTACGTATATATATATATATTCTAGAGCAAAGTATACTCGATGGCCTTCGGTGATTTTACTTTCTGGTGTGTTTTTATTTCTCTTCGGAACCGACTGGCCATTGGTTTATTACGTAGCATGGAGAAGATGTATAATCGGCAGTAACAACAATGTTAGGTGGAGGATATCGAGTTCTTGAGCAATCTGTTTTTTATAATGCGAAGACCGGATTTTGAGAGTTCCTGTAGCTAGAAACCTTAGTGTTTTACTTTAAGTGCGTTGCTTAAAGGTTTATATAGTCTATATAGGTGGAAGTAGGCAAAGATGCATTCAACACAATTTTATTTCTTGTTTGTAATATTGTCGCTTCCCTCTCTACGATGTCCTACTGAGAAACGACATAGCGTTTCGTTTCATTATCTATTTTTCGCAAATCCACTGTACGAAAAAGGTACGAATCCAACAAACACATCCCTATTTGTTGAAACAGTGAGGAGTTATAGACAGAATGGAAATTCATATAAGTGATTTGTAAGCATAAAACAATAAAATAAAAATGTTGTTTACAAAATCACTCATTAAAATAATTCCATGATCATTCTAAACTGTTATTTTTGTAATTCGTAGAAAATATTAAATCTTCAAAATGTATACATTTACAACTAAACTTTATGGTATGAAATATCTCTTCTTTAAAATATTGATATTTAATATTTCATAATTACGTTGTTCGTGTGAAATCACTGTTTCTGATGAAAGACGTATATTCATACTTTTTATGGCAACCTTTGTATCAGTAATTCACAAATATTAAACTACATTTGTTTTAGAATATAGATTAAAAACGTTAAACCAACGAGCTAATATGACCCGGAATGGCAAGGTGGTTAGGGCGCTAGACTAGCAATCTGGGGTCACGCATTAGAATCCCTGTTCCACCAAACATGCTCGCCTTTTCAGCCGTAGGGGCGTTATAAAATGACGATCAATCTCACTATTCGTTAGTAGAAGAGTAACCCAACAGTTGGCGGTGGATGATGATGACTAGCTGCCTTCCCTCTAGTCTTTCACTACTAAGTTAGGGACAGCTAGCTTTGCGCGAAATTCAAAAACAAACCAAAATGAGCCAATGCGTCTACTGTCGGTACAGTTATATGCCCTAGTGTCATACAATATGGACAAACGTACTTGCAACACAGTAATTTATTTTGGATGGAAGAATGAAATTATACGAGTTAGTGCTCTCTCAACCTGCAGGATTCACACAATAAATCCACTGCGGTGAGGAAGATTTTTTTTGTTTGTTTTTCACCTAATAGGTAACGTGAACATGCACAGCATTTAATACTGAACAGAAAGAAATTCCTGATGGCAGGACGAAAACCATGAATAAAATATATGGCTTTAGTGAGCTGTATTTATTGTCTGATTGGCTACAGTTACCTCCTACAGTTATAGCGTTTATAAGGCTAATACAGAAAATATTCTTTTGATAGGTCTGATTGGCTACAGTTACATCCTATAGTTACAGCGTTTATTGGGCTGATACTGAAATATTCTTTTGGTAGGTCTGATTGGCTACAGTTACCTCCTATAGTTACAGCGTTTATTGGGCTGATACTGAAATATTCTTTTGGTAGGTCTGATTGGCTACAGTTACATCCTATAGTTACAGCGTTTATTGGGCTGATACTGAAATATTCTTTTGGTAGGTCTGATTGGCTACAGTTACATCCTATAGTTACAGCGTTTATTGGGCTGATACTGAAATATTCTTTTG
>NW_013665997.1:88536-89813 GCF_000517525.1 Limulus polyphemus | reverse complement strand
TCCTATAGCTACAGCGTTTATAAGGTTAATACTGAAATATTCTTTTGGCAAGTCTGATTGGCTACAGTTACCTCCTATAGCTACAGCGTTTATAAGGTTAATACTGAAAGTATTCTTTTGGCAAGTCTGATTGGCTACAGTTACCTCCTATAGCTACAGCGTTTATAAGGTTAATACTGAAAGTATTCTTTTGGTAGGCGTGATTGGCTGTAGTTACCTCCTACAGTTACAACGTTTATTGGGCTAATACAGAAAATATTATTTTGGTAGAATAAACCAGAGCATTGTTGTAATAGAATTAGGGCTCCACTTCATTACGTATTGCTCGCAACTTCTTGGATGTCGTCTTTTCAGAGGAGTCGTGTAAAAGTTTTGACTGTCCTGATAAAACACTAACCATAAAATACTTGATGCAAAAATCTAAGAACTGAGGATGTAAAAACAGCACATGTAATCTTAGAAACTGTACAACGCTTACGTGTAAAGCGCGATCGATCATGTTTACTGAAATAATGAAAGTAACAATCCCTAGGAGGCGCCAAAGTTGTGTCATTATTTTATTTTATATCAACGTATCGAACAACATAGTTATAATGTGTTTTGTTGTAATGATAATAGCGCTTTTTATAAAGTAAGCTCAGTGATTTGCATAAAACAAATGATATATTAATAGCTTGCTAATGCGACAAGCATGAGAAACTCCTATTATACATAGTACGAAAGAGCACCCGCTTTTAAGTGTGGTCAGTCACGCTTGCATAATACACAGCCTAAAAAAAAAGTACTAAATTGGTTGCTACCAAGAATCAAGATTAAGTTTCATTTCCACGTTCTGTTACATGATGAAAACTTTGTATCCCTTCATTTTAGCTCTTCAAATAGACATATCTAAACTATTATAGAGTTAAGTTTCATATATGCGTGTTTCGGAGCTACTAGTCACATTAATTTAAAAAGAAGACGACAAGCTAAGATTCAGCTGAATGAAGAAGGTGAATTTTCAAAAGCACTAGCATCGTGTTTATTTACTTAAAAAATAGGCCTAAGTCATTGGCAGAAAACTGTCTACAGAACAAGCTATATTATACGATAAAGTCAATATAAAACAAGGGAAAATGGGCAACGTTATATTGCATAAACGTATTACCTCAGAACTGGATTTTTGTTTTTAAATATCACACGGATTCGGAGATATAACATTCATATAATCAAACATTTTATATTAAAATCTAAAAAATAAAGTGAGATAAACTGATTATATATATATATATATTACA
>NW_013665997.1:76221-87863 GCF_000517525.1 Limulus polyphemus | reverse complement strand
ATAAACTTAGATGAAAGAAAGAAGTTGAAAACTGAAGATTATTCTCATCGATGTAATATTATATATAAAACCCCCTGTACTTACTACTCCCCCAGTGGCACAGCGACGTGTCTGCGGACTTACAACGTAACAAACCGTGTTTCGAACATAGATAGCCCATTGAGTAGCTTTGTGCTTAACTTAAAACAAACAAACTGGTACATACTGAATTGATATATTTGATATCAGACAATCGAGTTGCCGAAACATTTTAAACTAATAAATGTTAATGTTTATAAATAATGAGCAACAAAGCTCTCCCTTTCTTTTCTTTGTTTTGTAAAGTTTCATTTATTTATACATTACTGATTTGTTTGTTTGTTTTGAATTTCGCGCAAAGCTACGCGAGGGCTATCTCCGCTAGCCATCCCTTATTTGGTGGGACGGGAATTCGATCTCGCGACATTTATTATATTAATATAATATTTTATATTATTAATATTAGGCCTAAGACAAATGGGCTTATAGATTTCGGTGTCTGCAACTAGAATTATTTTTGTATTATTCTACAAATCCTGCATTTAAAGGAGTACTGTTACAATATGGATAATAATTCGACCGCATATATTTAGCAGGTTTCTGCTAATTGATTAATATTCCATTGTTTTTCAATAACGTTAAATATATGGGATATTCATGAATATATTTTTACAAGTTAATAGTTGGCGTGGGAAAAAGATGTTACATGTATTCCCAAAAAGCGATCAGTTTTCAGTGGAATTACACTACCTACGTCACAATAAACAATTTCAAAATGTAGCTCTGTATATCGTTTCACTACGACAGTACACATTCAATATATATTATTGGTTGAAATAAAAGTTTCGAAAATTCCGTCTATTCGCGTGTATTTCAGTACAGTTGGGCAAATTACAGGAGAAACATACACAAAATAATAAACCCAAAATGTCTTATAACAGTTAAACTTTAAATACCAATTACAAATATACTTTTTTTTATTCTCACTAAAACACTATTAGAGACTTAGCTGGTATAATTTTAATCAGTACGTTCCTTTAGTTACGTAGAGTATAAATAAGTCTATGGATTTTTTTTCTAATAAACTAGTAAATGTAGGCCATCCATAACTAAGACGTTTGGATTATAAATCTTTGGAAATTCCATATCTTCGACGCTGCGTTGCTGACATTTTTTACTGACATTTTTGTAGATTACACCAAGGTTCCACATTGGTGCTGGGAGGAGTCAGTAAAAGAAACTCTTTTTCAATCCATCATTTCCTATGGAAATGACATTTCTATGTATTACATTCTATATTAAACGTTTTAGTTTTACATGAAATGCACCTTGCTAAAGTATACCCTCACAATTCACGTATATGTATATCAAGAAAGGTAAACAATAAAAAAATGAAATAATTTCTACAAGTTAGAAATGCGATAAAAAGAGGAAATAAATGGTTCTTTTATCGTAAGAGTCTGACATGCTTAAGACATAAGTTTAGTTTATCAGATCAGAACTATATATATATATATTTTTTACTTTGAGCTTCTTACACTCAATAAGTTTTTATAATGGTATTGTCTCACGAATGTCAGTGTTGATACAAACAGCTAATTCGTGAAGACTAACGAAAGCACAATAGTACACGAAATTCAATGTTTCTTTTAGAATTTTCGCGCAAAGCTATACAAAGGCCAAAGTATCATAACTGAAAATAACTTTGAATTAATAGACTGGAGAAAAGACAGTTAGACAACAGCACTCACCGCCAGTCCTTGGGCTATCGTTATCTGACCGAAGAGGGGAGGATTTGACTACCACTAGTATAGCAATTTTTTTAGCAACGAGTAGCAAAATACGAATCGTCGGATTCACAGTTTGGGTACGCTAACTTAAGGGCCACACCTATAAAACGAACTAAAAGTAATTCGATAAAGTATATTATATACGTCTACAGAAAGTGGATATAAGAGCATTAAGGAATTAACTATTTTATAGCTACATTTCTGCCCATAACAAAATAAACAAAAATAAACAGTTGCAATATAAGCATCCAGGCATGCTGCGAACCACGAAGGGATGCATATATGTATTTTTTTTTTTTATAACACGACGTTAAGAATTGAATTGTGTGTACCTATCAGTTATACGTTTTATAAAACAGTAGAGAAGAAAAGACGTAAAAGTTCGGTTAACCTTACAGTATACAATATACTTATATACGTGTGTTCGTATCTTATTAAATTATGCAAATGTAAGAGCAACGTATCACACAAGAAAACTAAATGTTCGACTTTGGATATAATCTACTTTAGCGTAATAATGTCGTGTTCGTGAGTTAATACGTTGTTGTATTGCCTGCATTTCGTCGGTTTCTTACTTTGGATTCAAAATTCATGTATTTCGTTGTAATGTTTCTGTGATCAATTGTGATGTAAAGCTCCAAAGAAAAATAACTTTTGTTTTGTCTCACTATAGATTTAAAAGATCACTGAAACAATAGGAAATATACATTTAGAAAGACGATACGAGATTATTATTTCACAAAAGTAAAGGAAATTAGTTTCTACATTGCACGTTCTTTGTTTCTGAAATTTATGTTGCGAAACACGAAATCACTGTAGTCTGTCCATATTAAGAATGGTTAATCTCTGTTAATGTGTGTTGGAATCACTACTTTAAAATGCTATTAATTATTTGGAATTCGAGTTGCAAAGTGTAATGCAATTGTGAGATGTTTTATAAAAATATTAACATTTCATACATAAATTACGTAATATTACTGGTAACTAAAACATTATTGATCAACAAGTATGAAAAACATTTTACACGGAATGTGTTTCACTGAAATTCTATTTTTGTTTTATTAATGCGTTAGATAGCTGTGTTTCTATACTTTTGGGACATTGTAGATTCTATATTGACAAACATAATATTATTTTTTTATAATTTGGAAATATTATGGTAAATATACATTTCGTCGTTATAAATCTAAATCTTATTTATTACGATATATTATAGTTGTATTTAATTTCATGTTCTTATGAAGGCCAATTCACACACCCCCCCCAATAACAAGGTGTTTACCATTGCTAATTTAACTCAAGCTTTCTCTCTAGATATGAAAAAAAAGCAGATACTGCCACACAAAATTTGAAAAGTCAACTAAAAGGTTAAAGTCATTCTAAAGAAAAATGAATTACGTAGCCAACGTTCCCAATACTAAAATGTTTTGTCTCATTTGTCTTACGTAATAACTTAACTCAGCCTGGTGGTTAGGACATCGACTCGTAATCTGCGGGTTCAAATCTATTCAACTAACATGCTCGCCCTTTCAGCCGTGGGGTCGTTATTATGTGACGGTCCATTCCACTTTTTATTGGTAAAGAGTAGCCTAAGAGTTGGTGATGGTTAATGTTGACTAGCTCCCTATCTTCTGGCCTGTCACTTCTAAATTAGGGATAATGCAGATAGCCCTCGAGTAGCTTAGCGCAAAATTCAACATTTGACCTTACACAGCTACAGCTGTGCATTTTTAACACAAATTGAAAATATTTATTTTCGATCTTATAATCAACTTTACAGAGCGATATTTTAAAGCAGGTGTGTTTTTCATAAATAGCGTTTTGGTAAAGTGCACGATAGAAAATGCATCAAGTGCATAAAATATTTGTTTGTTTGGATATTAGCGCAAAGCTACATTTTTAACAAAAAAAATGTAAACTATTTATAATGATAGGTTAATTGTCCTTCATTTTGAAGTAATAGACTACAGTGAAAATAGCTAGTAAATAGTACAAACCTCCAACTCTTGGAATACTATAATCGAATAGTGAGATTTAACCGTTACCCTTATAACTCATCCACAGATCGAAAGGACAGATCACGATTTTGGAGCAGAGGAACATAAGTAACTGAGTTGTGAGTCACAGTAATGCTCGGTCTGAACAGAATAACATAATTTATTATTTATTGCTAGCCTCGACCCGCAAAACTTGCAATAGTTTTTATGCCCTTCGCTTGAATTTTCCTTATTTTCGCGGATGCCATTTAAGCTAGGCTTTCTTGCAGGCATTATGTGATAGATCGATAAATCTTGGTCTATTTGAAAAACAATTTACGCGGTCAGACCAATACACTCACGTAGACATAACTTCATTTAATAAAACTACACGTGTGTAATGTTATTTAATAAAACTACACTTAAATTAAACAATAAAGTAAAATATTTTTTTTAAGACTCATAACATATGTAACTTAATATGCAGAATTAATTATACAGTGACTTTTCTCTACGTTAAAATACTTTTATTTACGAGCTTTCGGCCCCTTTACCGGAGCCTTCATCGGGTAACAACGTACTCAGCAATAAAAATTCGTTTAAAAGTAAAATAATTATATTTATAATAGTGTACAGAGTATGAAACAGTTATGAGCGTTCAGTGTATGACGTGATTTTACAAGTTGAAACAATTAAACTAACTAAAACGAAGAATAAAATACGTAATAAAAAAATGTAGCTAAAAGGTATTTATAGCAGCCTATCAAACGAACTGAAACCAAATTATTGCATAGTAAAGTAAACGTAGGGTTGTAATGAAGGCAAACTTAGCTGAATATCTAGAAACGTTTGAATGCGTGTTCACAAAATGATAAGCATATGACTTTGAACAAACTGCGCATGCGTATTTTAGACTTAAATAAGTCGGGAAAGCACACAGTAATTGTATTTAGTGTAATGTTATTTTTTAGGAAATTACAAGCGGGTTAAGAGTTGTTTGTGTGAAATATTTTGCAAATAAAAAAAAACTAAAATTGAAATCGAAGCCACTCGTCACGTAATGGCAAAGATATTGTGCCATCGTGTAGTATACTCGTTATATTAAAAAGTTTGAATTAGCAAAAAAGAGGTGATACTGAATGGGAAAGCCAATATGCAATCCGGACTCCTCGTACAAAGGCCTTTCTAGCGATATGAGGTTTGTACAGTTTGATCTAAAAAAAGTTCCGGACAGACAAACGTAAGCGTATTATTTATATAGATTGTCATAAGAAATGTGTTTCGCATTAGGTTCAAAGTTGGGAAATATCCTGATAGCTACTTTTGTTGCATATTTTCTACTGGTTTTGTGGCATTCCTTAATAGCAGTATAGCTTAGTAAATAGTGGAATATTTTCATGTAAAAGTGAAACCAAGCAATGTGACTATTATACGTTTCCAACACTTCTAACAATAAATTCGCTTCCTTTATGACATCTCGCACACACTTGGAAATGTCTAACCTATCTGTCTAGTGTGTCTTGTATTTGTATTACTGAGCTCTCTTGGAAAACACGTTAGATAGGCCATGCCATGTACTTATCAAGATGTGATCAGATAAGTGTAGTAAAATTGTTTATATACATGTATGGAAAGATGATAAATAATGGTTGGGTGAAAGTTCGGAAGCTCTATACATATCATTCATTATTAAAACAGTAATTTGTAAACCATTTATATTTTTGCGATTATAGTTAAATCATAGTGTTTTATTAGCCTTACAAAGATACGTTGTGATATTTATATATATATTTATTTATTCATATATAGTGTAATAGCATGTCTTTTACAGGTAGACCCACTTGATGCAATGAATTTGAATACTTAAAAATTCAGTTTTTGTCATGTTTCCCAATTGAAGTTTTTCAAAAAAGTTTTTTATGTTAAGAAAAATTTAGCCAGTAGTAGAAATGATTGAAAACATTCGGCACAACATATTTCAACAGTTATGATGTAAACTGTTTGAAATGCAAGTGACTTCTTTAAAAAAACAATAACTTGCAAACAGTTAAATCGTTTTACTTTCTGAAGGTTGAAACAGCCCTAAATAAAAGTTATGCAACATAATTTAAAATCGAATTTTTTTTTCAGTTGTAATATTTCTTTATCTTGTCATTTTTGTCATCATATTCTGATGGAAAAGTGAAACAAGATGTAGATTATAATATCACCCCTGCCTATTATTTCTATCTGTTTGCCTATATTAATATTATAGTTATCATTAATGTACTGTTCCTTCAATTTTGTAATATCTGTGCATTACGAGTACCTTGTGATGTGTCCACATCCTTCACCACAATTCAGTTTTTATGCATTCATGTACAAAATACGATGTGCAAGGGGATTTGATATCAAACTGTGTTTGAAGCTTTACATTCCTGAATATTTTTGAGGAGCAATAGGATATGATGAATGATATACTAAGAATGTCTTTCTCATGACTGTTATAAATAAAACCAAGATACAGTTAAAATATAAAACAGACAAAGAAAATGATGTTTTCCCCATTGAAAAAAAACAAGTTTGTTTTGAAAATAATATGTGTTAAAAGATAATGGATAATAGTGGTTCTTATGTGGAAAGGAAAAAAATATATAATATGAAAGTGGTTCAAAACCAAAGGATAGGATAACGATATACAAACACAAAATATAAGCACCTTAAGGTTTTTTGATGAAAAACCTGATTAGTTTTTAAGACCCTAAAAAACATCGTTTTTTGATACACACACACACTGTACTTCAAAAAAAGAATGTTTGCTTTCTTGCGTTACAGAGATCAATAACCATGATGAAACTTTTTTGTTTACAATTTTCTAAAGTTCTAATCGTAACGACTATTATAACATTTGCTATAATATTATATCATTACGTTTATATGAAAATATTAAGAGGAAATTATATCTTGTATATCTTATATATTACTATTCCGTATTATTTCTATTAGCAAAACAATTGTTTAACTCATTTTATGCCAGCAATTTATAACTATTAAAAAATATTTAAAGCTTATTTATTCAAATGTATTTTAATTATTTTGGCTATGGGATTATACACTATTAATATACCTTAAATTCCAAATTATTTGTAAGAAAAAGATTCGAATGTTACGAGAAATATATGTGTATACAGTTTGCTAAAACATCAGTGAGCAAGTGAATAGACACATCTTCAAAATCTTTGTAGAACTACAACATTCACGTTGACTGTTTTCTATTAGAAAAATCTGCAATGTATTGAAACCTCTTTTGTCAATTTGTCAGTGATTATTTAAGACGGCTTAGGCACGTTTTTCGTGCATTGTACAGAATTAATTGGCTTTCTTCGCAACGTTTATGATTATTTCTGTACAATAACACCATTCGAACTTTGCTTTTTTTACATACTTCGTCGTTTTAAAGAACCTGGAAAGTGATAAAAGCAAAACGTCAATTGTATTTCTTCAGTGTCTTCTTCGACACCCTGTGCACCTACTTACCGAAACAACTGACAAGCCAGACAAGGTAATTGAGATAAACATGTTAAAAGCAAAACGTCAATTGTATTTCTTCAATGTCTTCTTCAATATGTTAAAAAACTAATGATAAAAAGATGTTTGTTGTTTAACGCAGAGCTACACAATTGGATATTTAGGATGTGTATCAAAACCCGGCTTGTAGTTTTACTGATTCAGACTTACTGCTGATCCACTGGGAGATACAGAGACAACGAAATTATACATGATATGTTCAACAAGGAAAGCAAAATTTCTTATCTCTTCATAGAAAATAAACCGAATACGGAATCAATACTCCTCAGACTTTCTCTAAGTTCTTTATATACACATGATTTTGCATATATAATAAATACTTTATAGTAAAATAAAATAAATAAACCATCAGATCCACTACTACCAGTCTCATGCCTAGGTATTATTGTATTATTTACTAATTTTAATAAAGATACTAAGATCCCAAACATAATTGTAATAATCATAGCTGTATTTGGCCAAAAATAACACCTTATCTTATACTAAATTTTATCTCTTTGTGTTTTGCCTTTTTTTTCTTCTCATCTTCTCAAATGCAACTACAATATTTATTTCAACATTCATTATTACATTCACAATTTATAAATTCGATAATACTGTACAGGGTGTAAGGTTTTTCTTAAAGAGCTAGACCGTTTTTTCAAACATATGAACTAGTTCATGCATTCAGTTTCTCGTTTGCAAAATATACACAGTGGTGGAAAAAAGCATTGTAACCTCTAATTTGTTCACAATTTTCTTGCTTATTGTACTTTTTTACGAGATTGTGTATTGTGGAAGTGTCAGACTAGTGTAAAAAAGTTGTGGACAATGTATGGTGTAAGCTGACTCGTATTACAGTTATCAAAGCACATATATGTACCTTTATTAACAAACAAACCGTGGTAAACGTATTACAACAGATAACCAACAATTACTTAGCAAACACGGAAATGTACTCTGAGTAAGAAAATCTAGATTTAATACTAACCGAACTAATACAATTGACAAAAGGTGGTCACAGAGTCTGTTTCTTGTTTGAATACTTGGTTGTTGACCCTCCGGCATTGTTAATTGACATCACCATAGCATAGAGTGAACGAGGGACTGAATGTAGAGAGGAGTGAGCTCATGATGCTACATGCGGATTAGGGCTTCCTGCAATTCCATGGTGCTTATCGCTTTTTTTCGTTATACCTTATTACCCATTACCTTCCAGCAGTTTTCGATAAGGTTCAGTCCTGAGCTATTGCTTGATCATTTTAGTGTCTTGATCCTCTCCCTTCGAAGATAGTCCTTCATTTGAAACAATGAAATAAAATCTAAGATGTCTTTTCAATAGAGGTAAAGTGATATTTACTCTATATTTGACGTTTATTGCATAAAGTGCGTAAACTTCACCAGCTTTTTTTAGCTAGTTGGCATGGAGCATGGTCATACTAGAATGTACAATGATCAACTCCACCGAAGTGATCCTGAATTGTTGGTTTTAACCAGGACTCGGGGACTTTGATGTACTTGTTGGCATTGGCATTGCTTTCCACAAAATGCAGGCATCCCACGCTCTGGCCAGAAATACGTCCTCATATCGCCTGACCCTGTAGATGCTTCACAGGTGTATTCAAACTCTCTGGATGAAAAACTTCTCCACATTACGTCGTACAAAGTGCTTCCGTTAGACCTATATAGGTTAAACTTAGATTCATCTGATATCATTTTGTTCCACCATGCTTCAGTTCAGTCATCGTGACATTTGACCCAGTTGAGCTTCATTTTCCTCATCTTGTTCGGGAATAGGGGTTTCTTTCTTGGCCATCTTGCTAGAAAACTGGTTGAATACAGGTTAGACTAGATGATGTACGCGGTGAAAATGACCTTTGTTATTTTCTGACATGCATTTTTGAGATCTTTGGTCGACAATTGACGATTCTGCAAGCTCATGCGATTCAGAATAAGATCGTCAGTTGCTGTTAGAGCTATCTTCTTACCTCGTTTCTTCCGCCAGTTTCCACACAGCTGGTATCTCTATATCTCTGCACCCAGCGGATTACAGTAAACTGTGTTAAATGTAATCCTTCTAGAAGTATGCCTTGTCAAGAGTTCCTCTTTCCTCGAAGAAACAATGATTGTTTTTTTTTTCGTGGAGATAACTCGCAATCCTTGGCCATGGTAGCATCTCACGCTCGTGGTAGCAGGTAAACTTCTACACTCTCTCAGTAAGAGCCTTTACTTATAGCCAAAAAATGGCTGATGTAACACCTAGAGAGCCTATACAGCTGCTGATATAATAATTAGACTGTATTGCATCATCCACGAAACACATGCATTAGGACCTCAAAACAGACGATGATTCCAAAGAAAACTGTGAAAAAAATCAGCGATGAAATAAATTTTCCCATTACTGTATTTAGCCTCCCCAGTGGCACAGCGGTACGTCTGCGAACTTACAACGCTAGAAACCGGGTTTCGATACCCGTGGTGGCAGAGCACAGATAGCCCATTGTGTAGCTTTGTGCTTAATTGCAAACAAACAAACAAACTTTATCAAGACGGTTTTAATAATATTGATATATTTAATAAAGTTTTATGATTTAATTTACTTTAGATATTGTTTTTGGATTTCTTCCTCTCATACTTGGGTTATGAAGGATATTTGTAAACAGTTAAACAGCTTAAAATAGTTAATTTTAATGAGAAACTAAAAAACTTACAGATTTATTTTTGAAATACTTGTTGTCTTATGTTAAAGTTTGAATTTCTTTGCCCTCCCAAAATTAAGTTAAAAATAGTCAGAATATATCGAGAAAAAAGTGCGTCTAGAAAATACAATAGTTCACTTGTTAAATTCAGATATTAACTTGTTAATTTTTCTTAAGTATTGTAAATTTGAACCTTTTTGATAGTTTCTTAATCAAAAAAATTATATATTTTTTTAGTTTATAGAAAGATACTTGTATGAGTTTTGATTATAACAAGAGATTAAGTAAATAATTATATTTCATATTCAAGATAGAATATTAAAATTAAACATAAAAACAGTATTAGAATTTTTTGTTGGAATTAGACAATGTTCTAATGATTTTACTTTCAAAACATTTTAATTTTTTATTACAGAAACAAATCCGTGTTTACATCTAGATGTGAATTTCTACTTTAATTTTTGTGAAATTGATAAACATAACCCAACATAGGCCTTTAGTGAACTATGAAAAATAATGTTGGTTTGTTTGGTTAGTTGTTAAGTACAAAGTTACACATTGTGCTAACTGTGTTATGCCATTAACGGGTATTGAAACCTGGGTTTTGGCATTATAAGCCATCAGCCTTACCGTTGAGTTAATGAGAGCATGAAAATAATGAAATTCAGATTAGTCGAGAAGCATTCTGTTATAGACTTGTAGATAAGATAGTGGAGGAGAGGAGGAAGTATCCAAATTAAGAATTCTCTAGGGCATTTCAGTTTTTACATTCTATGTTCAAGATCACTACAAAAATAGTCAATACCCTCATTAGACTTCAACTGACTCTGTTTTTTAGCTTTTATCTACGTAAGAGGGTATGTACATTAGATAGAAAAAAAGAGACGAGCAATTCAAAACAACTCTAGATGAATATTGATGGAGAGTTGGCTTGAAAATTTAATAAAGACGTAATTTATTTAATCAAATAATCAATCTATATGATTTGTTGAAGCACCTATGTGTACTATAGTGAATTACTGAAAAGCTTTTCAAGATACCCTTCGTCAGTGATGTTAGGTCTAGGCTGTATGGTACTGAGGAATTCAATTGGATTGTTAGAAACTTAAAATAATCTTAAAAGACATTCCGCAGGGTTGTGTTCTTGCATATTCATCTATTCATTGTATTGATTTGTTTCATTGTTTAGATTCTCATTTTTTATTTTGACTTGTTTTACGACATTAAGAAATAATTCAATGCAATGCTTTAGTGTTTTGATAGGCCCAGCATGGCCAGGTGTTTAGGGCGCTCGCCTCGCAATCTGAGGTCACAGGTTCGAACCCCGTCCCACCAAACATGCTCCTACTTTCAGCCATGGGGGCGTTATAATGTGATGGTCAATCCCACTATTCGTTGGTAAAAGAGTAGCCCAAGAGTTGGCGGAGGGTAGTGATGACTAAGCTCCCTCGTGTAGCTTTGCGCAAAAACCAAACTAGTGTTTCGATTAGTTGCAAAAATATTTCCATATACATTTTTATGGTGTAAAACTGTGTCCACAAAGCTTTAATTTCAGTACTTTTCCAGTTGGCCCGGCATGGCCAGGTGGTTAAGGTTCTCGACTCGCAATCTGT
>NW_013665997.1:70421-76030 GCF_000517525.1 Limulus polyphemus | reverse complement strand
CTGCTAAATTAGGGACGGCTAGCGCAGATAGCCCTCGTGTAGCTTTGCGCGAAATTCAAAAACAAACAAAACAAACTTTTCCAGTTAATTTCTAAGTCCTTTCACGCTTATCTTTCTTAATAATTAATTGTATTTATTAATATCTCGCTTGTCTAACCAGCGATTCAAAAACTAAACTTCAAAAGAAAACCAGTAACCAACTTTCACTGACTCATTGTATTCTTCAACATCTTCTGTAACAAAAAATATATTTCGAATAACTTCCAACATAAATCGCATCACGCGATTAAAATTTTTATGTGTCTCAACTTTCTGTGCTAGTTGGTAGGTTTTTATTTTTGGCTTCATTATTTTTCTGCAACGCTTTAAAAAATGAAATAAGTGTTCCGTGAAAATTTTGTTTTCTCATCTAGTCTTGTAAGTCATACAGGAATGGAGCATTTCATCCACTGAACTTATCATGGAAACAATTCATAATTTCCTTCAGAGCCATAAAAGTTATTCTTGTCATGTCTCCAACAACGTAAGAACATTCCGAAAGATAAATCGAGCAAAACTAAAACAAATATACTCAAAAAGATTATCAACAGCGTTTTGTTAAATTTTGTATTCAACCACAAATAGGCAATACATAATGATAAAAATATTTGTGAATATCCCGAAATATCTAAAATATTGAATATTTAGTTAATTAAAAAAAATATTTTGTTGTAACTAGCGTACATTAAAATATAAATATAAATAGTGGCATGCCTTTAATTTCAGTCAAATAGAATATATTTCTGTGATAATTCAAAGTATTTATAACAGTTATGGACATGCGTGACAACAACGTAATTAATTTAAGGAAGTGATGTTAGACAAAGTTTTAGGCTTGGCATAAAAGTTTTGGTTAAAAATACAGAAACGTATAACCTTAGATAACTTATGCTTATGAAACAAATCAAAAAATACTAACATTCATTAGTTAGATGGTGTCATATTCTCTAGTACAAATATATAAATTTTAAATATTTCGTATTCAGTATTCTATTTTACTCAATGATAGAGATAAACAGACGTTATAATTGCGCAATCTATTTAGCATTATGTTTTAAAAATGCAACGAAATTTACTGCTCTTTCTCTGTCAACGAACATACACATATTATAAGGACACTATCTGAATGCTCGAGTTCCATGCAAATACTACGGCTTTTACAATTTCAGTAAAATATTTGTTCCTTTGTGCTCTAAACGAAATGTGCATTTAAACTTCAATCTGATCTGAAAATATACACATTACTTATTCTTAATCGTAGAAAACAGTTTAATGGCTTTCTTTTGTACTTAATATTCAAATTAACATTTAACCACTAGGGGGCACATAAAAATAAGAAACAACAATAAACTTGCATTTTCAGGTCTCATTTTATAAGTACAAAGATAATTCAGTATTTCATCTTTTATTCGTTTTCGAAAAAATATTTGATGAGTGTTTCATGATAATTATACTCCACTTATTTAGAAATTCAAGCTCATCAAATCATGATAAAAATCCACATTATACTATATATGATCATTATGTGAAGCAAGAGTCGGTGCTTTTCTGACTTTTTTAGCATCAAGCTATCAATAGAATAAGGTGAAGATAGTTGTATCTTGTAGAACTCATAGATACAGCATTGCATCATTTATTTGATTAGGTGTGAGTTATCGACTGTGTTCATTATTAAATCGTTATTTATTGAACAAAATCTAACACCTAAAACCCAGCTAGAGTGTTAGTGTTTTATTATAGTCTGAAGTAAGATAAAAAGATTGAAAACATTTTTTAAGTTTTTTGTATTTTCATTCACGAATGCGTGAACATATTTGCGTGTCATTCGTCATTTGTGTAGTGTATATAGAAATTTTGAATTAATGATTATATATTAACTTAAGTTGTTGGCGTATGACTTGCTGCACATCAGAATATTCAGCCCTCAGCGGATTTTCAGAATTTTTCGAAAATGTCCACATACTGAACCCAAGAGAGCCTGTTACAGTTAATATTTGCTCATCCTCTACTACGGAAATATAAATTAAGTTATGGTGTCTATGTGCTATGTTCCATAAAAAATCAACATACCTTCTAAACACTAGAGAAATCGAAATGTATGTCCACTCCACACACAAAACTTTGCATAATTTCAAAGCAATAGTTTTAAGTTTTTGTCATTAAGTACAAAGCTATATAGAACGGCTATCTGTGATCTGTCCACTGCAGGTTTCGAAACCCGACTTTTAATATTATAAATCTTTAGACTTACCACTGAGCCACTCATATGTAGACACAAATTAGACTTTAATGTTAAAAACTATAATATCTTAAATATATTATATTTAATTTTTTTACATTAACAGTTTATACAGAAAATACTTGTGTGGATTTTAACTCTAATGAACTTCCCGTCTTTTTTTTTTCAGACAACGTTTCGGGCTCAATATTGAGACTTATATTTGGTCATACAATTTCTTAGAAAAAAGTTAACACATCGCTAACGCTAAAAACTTCAACAATAAATAAGTCATACAGTTTTTCATGGTCAGCTTTGGTTTCCCTTATAAGGAAAACAAGCTATTTTGATTAGAAATCAGTTATGCAAACTATGTCATCGAGCACTTTCAAGTAGAGCTGAAATGTGTTTTATGCCTGTAAGCAGATTTCAGTACTTTTTTCAGATATACTTCTAATGTGTTATATCAATAAAAATGTCCTAAATGTGTTAAGGGTATACTGGATAACACTTCACATACAACAACATGCTAATTTAAGATATTTTCAACTATTAGAAAGAAGCATCTAATAAAGTATAACTTAATTAATTTTATTCATATATTAGTGAAATGTACTTGTATCTCAACTTTCTTTGTTTTAAAGCTTGCTAGATATATCTCAAAAGACAAAATATGAGAAAGTTAGTTTAATGTTGTGTTTGTTTTAACTCAGTTCAGACAGTTTCTTGACATGCTTCATCAGTAATTGTAAGACTTAATAAAAAATAAAGCTTTGATTAATGAAGCTTATATTATAGACGTTATCATTTGTCATGTCACCTATAACTTTTGAAATAAAACTAACAAACAATAGAGTTATAATGAGTTAAGTGATCTTAGTATTGTTTACTTTCATTAAATTCCTTCTACAAGCAAAGAATTTAACTAAGACAAGGAATAAGCACAAAAAATTTTGTTAATAGACAAGAGGTTTTATTATTTTATTGATAGTCTAATGCTATTTACCATCCTTAGACGCTATTCTACAAATAATGTGTCCAGTAATAGTCTAATGCTATTTACCATCCTTAGACGCTATTCTACAAATAATGTATCCAGTAATAGTTTATTTGTAGAATAGCGTCTAAGGATGGTAAATAGCATTAGACTATTACTGGATACACTAATGTCATTTACCATCCTTAGACGCTATTCTACAAATAATTTATCCAGTAATAGTCTAATGCTATTTACCATCCTTAGACGCTATTCTACAAATAATGTATCCAGTAATAGTCTAATGTTATTTACCATCCTTAGACGCTATTCTACAAATAATGTATCCAGCAAGAAAAAATAAATTAAATATCATTAACTGGTCTTAATTTCTATAATAAGAAAACACTTTGAACATTTGAATAATTTAGGATTCTATACTTAATAATTAAACTTTAACACAGGTTAGTATTAATATCTTCTTTAAAATTAGTAGATTTTCTAACGTACTATGATCCATTTCAGATAGCTTTATTTTTTGAACAAAATAATTAGCTTATGAAATTAGTTGCCTTCTGCGTTATAGGGACTAGAAATTTATGCGAGTTTTTAAGAAAGGAAAAGAAGGTTTCCACAAAAATAAAGTATATATTTAAATTTATACTTTTTTCAAAAATTTGTGTCAAATAAAAAACCTAATTTTCTCTTGTTGTCTGCATGTTTTCAAAGTCTGTTATATATTTTAATTTCTAAAAATTCATAGGCGTGGCCCACTATGTAGTACGCTTGGACTGTAGATCCAAAGGCTCGTGATTCGTGGCCCGATGACGCAAAGATGCTACTCTGCTCCTTAGGGTCATGGGTGCGCTATTAAAATGACAGTGACACCACATTATTCGATCACACAAGGGTAACTGTATTGTTGACAGTGGGCGCTTATGTCTTTTCATTAGTATATCAGTTCAGTATCATGTGATAATATGCGCAACTAACTATTTATAGTTTTATGCAACACATTTTGAAACAAAAAATATTTTGTAAAATTATTCCCTTTTAAAGGAAAATGATAATTATGTTTTTCGACATTTTCCAGTAAGAATAACGTTGTAAAACTTGAAGGTTTTTGCTGGTATTTTTTAAAGAAAGTCCATATTCTATTTCATGTAAGTCTCAAAAATTAGCTTATATAGTTTTGATATTTTATTTAAATAGGCTTAATAGAAGTATTCCATTGTTTTTCCCTGCAACAATTATTTAAAAATAAAATATGGTTCACTTATTTACAATTATTTGCCTTCCAATAGGGCCCGGGATAGCCTGGTGGTTAGGGAGCTCTACTCGCAATCTTCAGGTTCGAATCCCTGTCCCACAAAACATACTCGTCCTTTACTATTCATTGGTAAAAGAGTAGCCCAAGAGTTGGCAGTGGGTGGTGATGACTAGTTGCCTTCCCTCTTGTCCCATACTGCTAAATTAGGGATGGCTAGCGGAGATAGCCCTCGTGTGGTTTTGCTCGAAATTCAAAACAAAGCTTTCCATTAAAAAAAAAATGTCACTTTACTTTCGTAAATTTTGGGTAACACAGAAACTTAAATATAAACTGGCTTAGAATTAAAATTACACTAATATACCTTTTCTTTTTATGATGTAACATATTGAGATAGTCCATTAAAAACTTTGCTTTTCCTTAGTATTTTTTATCGATTTCCGCGTATTTTGCATTATTTTAACAGATGGACTTTTGTAAATGAGAAAGTAAAAGTAAATATCAATAAGTAAATCACAACATTACGTATTTGATACTATAATATCTTTATACATCTACATAAATTTCATAATGAGTGTTACAATTAATTACTTTGAGAATATTAATATATTCACGAGTAGCCGAATGACATTGCAAAAGCAAAAAAAAAACATTTTCAAACTTCAACAAAATAGAAAAATTCAGAATCAATCTCCACGTAAGCACAGCTCAAAACTCAGGGTGCAGTTTTGTACTAAACAAGAATTAAACTAACTTAATAACTTAACAGTTTGGTAACCTGTGACGTTCATAGACCCTTGATAAAAGCGAAACGTCGAGAACAAGTAATTAAACATTTTTCTGAAGCTGTTTATCGTCTTCATTGAATAATGGTTTCTATCCTTCAGCCAGCACTGAAAATTAAAAAAAAATACTAACTTAAGAAGAACTCTTGTTTTTTTAGTTTTCTTATTTGAATCAAATTAAACCTACTTCTGACTGTCGAATAGGATAATACCTCATCCGAAAAGAAGACTGTTACTTTAAATTCACTTTAGGTATATCATTGTTTCTGAACGAATGACATTGGTACAATTGATTTTTAAGCCAGAAATAAATCAATTTTGCGC
>NW_013665997.1:35950-69421 GCF_000517525.1 Limulus polyphemus | reverse complement strand
TATATCATTGTTTCTGAACGAATGACATTGGTACAATTGATTTTTTAAGCCAGAAATAAATCAATTTTGCGCTACCTTCTTCGATTTCAACGTTTCATATCATCAGAATCTAGTGACAAGGGCCCCTGTAATGAGGTCGAAACAGATGATATAAGGCCCAAAGCACAATAAAAATATTCTTGACGACGCCTTTCTCCAAGATCAAGTTACTTGTGCTGACTGACTTTTCCTCATAGTTGCCTATTCAAAATAGCTGCAGTGTGCTCTCTACACAGCGGCTAGAGTCCTACAACGTTATTACAGTTCATGCGAAGCTAAGTAAACGCTCTTCCCTTTCAAGAACGAATTTTCTTTTATTAGATAAACGCCATCAACCAGGAATAACCCGAAAAGCCAATAGCTATTGTAGATGGAACATGGAAAAATAAAGACAAAAAATATAGAGTGTGTTTTCAAGAGTTTGTTCACTCAGTAAAAACTAAGAAAATACATCTCTTAAGACCACAACAAATCTCTACAGTCCTGTAATAAGCTAAAAAAATATAATTTTAAGATACATTAAATATAAGGTATAAACTCATTTGAAACTCTACAAACCTAAATATATTGTCACCACTTTTAATATTTGTAAATAGATAACCAAACCATTATAGATACTTCCTATTAACGCCGTCCAATAAAATCCGTACAGGGTTTATTTGGAACTTATTTAATGCCTACTGTGTACCTTTGATTCAATTTATGTATATCCTAAAATATGTTTTGATTTTCAGTATTTTTCGAAAGATGTAAATTGTCAAATTTCTATTTTTATTTGTTTGTCTGTGTTTAAGCACAAAGCTACACAATGGGCTATGTATGCTATGTCCACCGCGAATATCGAAATGAAAATTTTAGCGAGTAAGAACTCAAGCTTACAGTTGAAACTATTGGGGGATTTTAATTTACTTAAATATGACATACTAAGAACACATCACTATTTTTTTTTCAAGACTGCACCAAGTTTTGTCCTCATTCCCAACAAGATCCATTTCACCCTTATATAAAGAGCCACCACATCCATCTTTTGGAATATATAACTATTAATTAACTTATCACATGGCGTTTCAAAATTATTCCTATTATCAGTATTTTCCAGATTAAAAGAAGTTTCTTTAACTTCGATTCTCTCATAATCTCCCAGTTCATCGTTTTGTTTCTGATACTCATGATATTTCAGACCTAACTTTAAATTAATAATTTAACTTGTTATGTTCTAAATTGTTTTTATATTCTGTTGTCCTAGCTATTCAAACAGTTAGATTATTCCCAATTTACTAATCTCTCTCACCAGTATACAAGTTTAGTGAAATTTGATAATGAAATTTTGGTTAAGATTTTGTTATCTTTCCTACTTACGTGTAGCTCACCTCCAGCGCATACGACACCCTTACCCTGAAAACTACCCCACAAAATCAACCAGTTCACCTGGTGGTCTAAGCTTATCTTTGATAATCTTTCATCTAAACCTTTGATCCTGCTAAGTAATTCATTCCCGCATCTAGCCAAAGGGACTCCCGAAAGGATCGCTTGGCAATTTCTGTTCGTAAGTCACTGAAGGAGTTATCGCACACAGAGATGGCAGTAAGCCTATGGACTTACAACGCTAAAATCTGGAGTTCGATTCGCCGTCCTGGACAAACAAGATGGCTTAATGTGGTTTTGCTTTAAAGCAAACTGAAAGAGTTTTGTGTGATTCCTAAGCAGCTCTTCTGATTTGTAGTTTCCAAATTCATTCTCTCCTACATGAACTGTAGAAAATAAAATGTAAACATGCTCTGTAATGTCCTATACTTTTAGTACGTGACAAGTAAATACTAATTCTACGCCCTTTAGAATTTCTGTTAGGGCCATTTTGTGTGTAAAAATTCTTGGCTAATATAAAATACCCAAGCGGCAGACCCCAGAACTTGGTGGGATTGAGGTCGAATGATGAATGAGAAGAAACAAATTCTAGTCCTAGACTTTCCGAGTTGCCACTTAAAATAGGTTCATCAGTACACTTAGTACTATCTATGTAAATTACATGAACAACTTCCTCATTGAAATTAGCAAAGATCCAATTTCTATTAGAAAATGATACTGCAATGCTAACTGAACTTGCATCTATAGCCTTACTTTTTTTAGTGTTATGCGCCCTTGTAAACCCAGAATTTTCTCACCATTTTCTCCCAAAACATGGTATCAAAACGCAAATTGTATTGTTTTCTTCTCCTTATCTGCTATTTTCCTTCTTTAATAGCACAATATTTCTTAAGCTATATCTCACTGATTGGCATTGCGTTATGAAATGGAATTTCTGCTGATTATTATGACTTACTGACAGACATACTAGTCCTACAAACATTAGCGAAGCACTAAAGGTAAATACGAATATGAGAAACAAACAAAATATTTTTGCATCTTTACTTTAATCTTCAATATTTCACTTCAAATTTGTATTATAATTAGATTAATAGATTACATCGTAGACTTAGAAATTAGAAACACAACTTGGGTGCATTACAAAAGAATTATCAGATTATTAATGAACGCATAATTAGGAATGTTGTGAGCAATTGTAGAATGACATAAATTTCCAGTAAATACTAAATAATATCTCCTTATCGTCACCTAAAAATAAAAAAATATTGTTATCTAATACAGTAAAAAACGAATAGAATAACATGTATCAAATCTGTGAGAATAGTGGATTGGAATTACATCGTAATTATTAATCCAACTAATAGCTCGAAAATTAGGAATTAAGTAAGGATATCGTTTAAAAATCTTCCCACTTTTAACTGTCAATTTTAACCGCTCATTTGTTAATATTCCCAGTTTGTGGGGAAATAAAAGTGGGATAACTTGAATATTTTGCTATTCTTACCATTATACACAAATATGTGTGAAAATCCCCCAAACATCAATGTCTCTGCTGCAAACATTTCTATAAATGTATCAAATAATCTTAGCGAATTAAGAGAAGCATTTTTTTTTCTGTTTCTTATTTAACGATCGTTGCTATTTACAAATGAGACTTTACTGCGAAACTATTTTTAGTCATGAAGCACATTCGTCTGGTTTTATTATGTTTAGATTTTTATGTAATCAATTGTTATTCTATTTTTTAAGGATTTTGTTCAAGATATTCAATATTCAGATTATAATCACATTTCAGTGCGTATCTAAATTTTAGATTCGTTATTTCATATTTATTACTTTGGAAATGTTAAGAAATTGAAGAGCAATTGAACGTCACTGGAAAAGAAATAAGAGAAGTTAGTATTATATCTTTTATTATAAGTATATCGGTTTACAGGTTGATTTAATTTTATTGTTTTTTTACAATAAGTCACTGATATAACTTTCAGATTTCTCCAATGTCCATCATCAACGTTCATCATCAATGTCCATCATCAACGTTCATCATCAATGTCCATCATCAACGTCTACTATTTCATTATTTTGTTCTCATATTAAAAGATAGATGACTATATTTTTATCAATTTCAATTTTTCCTGATGATGGATTTTTCAAAGGTCCGGAAGTAACACTCTTGTAAGTCTTCTGTCTTCGAATTTACTTGCGGACAGTTCATCCAAGACTCTCACAATTGTGTATGAATATTTTACAATACAAAAATTAGGAATAATGTGTTAGACCATTGTTTCCCAGAGTGGGAACCACGGCCCCATGGGAGCCGTGTAGCATTTTCTAGGGGGGCCGCCAACAAATGGGCCAAGAACGAAGATAATTAATTGATTTTAATTCTAAATAAACAATAAGCCGATAAAAATTGTGTTGGATTAATTAAATGATACAGTATGTCGAAAGGAGATGTTATTGTTTTTAGTACGACACTGTTTTTCCATCACCAAAGTTATAGGTCGGGGGACCTCAATCGTTTTTGTTCACATCAAGGGAGCCTCAGACTAAAAGAGTTTGGGAACCACTGGTCTAGACAACATACTCATTTGTTAACTGAAAAGGATGAAATGAATAACTGCAAGTGACATGAATTATATTTAGTATGAATATATCGACGCTTTCATGGATATTTAATTACTCACCAAAAAAGTATTATTTTCGTTTTTTACTTGTATGTTCATAGCATTTATGCTTGGAAGTAATTTTCTCGCCTCGTACTCTTAGTGCTGGACTTAATATATTTCTCTAATATCACTTGAATGTCGCCTTTGCTCTGCAACTCGGCTGTTTGAAACTAGTAGTGGTTATCGAAGCGTTAAAACACGAACACCGTTTGTGTCTGGATTCTTAAAGATTAAAAGGGAATTGGAAGAAAAGTTTTCGAAGAAAGAAATGTCACACACAACATCTAAAGTGTTAACTCTAGCATGCTAGTTCATCTAAACACTCAAATTAAGGTTACCCATCTAAGCAGATGCAAGAAGTAATTTCACTATATTCTTTGGAATGTGATGACTTAATCTCATCCACACTTCTTTCTACTGAACCTCATTAAAACAGCTCACTTATCTCGACTGTAGTATCATACAATATGCTGGCATGAGTTCAACAAAACACTTGAAACGTTAAGAAGAAGAAAATCTGATAAGGAAGATACTTTGTTGTGTAGTTACATGTTTTTCGAAATTCATATAATTCTTTAAAATATTAACACCTGGTATTTATTTGGGGATTAAGCATGTATGTTTAAGTAACTAACATATCTTAAAGTTATACTCTGCTAATTGTATCTATTTAAGCTGTCTTAATAAGGTACAAACTTATCTAAATCACATTAATATGAATTATAAATATAAAAATATTTAATACTTTTTGTTACTCAGATACTCATTTTTACGGAGATAAAAATTATCATCTGTCTTTTCAATACTTCATGAAAATATAATACTTTTTCTTTACACAAACTAGATTGGATGTTTTCTACAAGTACTACAGAATGTAGATAATATCGAATAGAAGTAATGAACTTAAACAGTATTTATTTTCTTCAAGCACGTTTCAATACGTGTACGTTTCTCGCACTATGTACCATTAGATTATTAATCAGGATATCATCTTTTTTTATTGTTTTCAAACCTACTTCAACAAAAGCTAATTAAATAAACTAGATAAAGCCATACTAAGGTAATATACTGCTGTTTAAATAATTAAATAAATAAACTAGATAACGCCATACTAAGGTAATATACTGCTGTTTAAATAATTAAATAAATAAACTAGATAACGCCATACTAAGGTAATATACTGCTGTTTAAATAATTAAATAAATAAACTAGATAAAGCCATACTAAGGTAATATACTGCTGTTTAAATAATTAAATAAATAAACTAGATAAAGCCATACTAAGGTAATATACTGCTGTTTAAATATTTATGACCTTTGTTCTCTAGGAGAAATTCTTTAAAATACCATTCGAAAATGTATGGTTTGCTTTATAATAGGAATAAATAGCAGAACCTTGAGTTTATATAATCAGTTATATACCTGTGGTAATGTTAAATCGATATATAGAAATTCCAGTTATATTTAATGTATTTTTGTGGGGGAAGGAAAGAACTGTCTTACAACATTTAGTAACATCAGGTCACAAGTCATAGTTTTCATAATAAGGTCGCTTTCAATGTTGAATTATGATATTCAAAGGCGATGTTGATAATTACTGTTGAAATCTAAGTTATTTCTCTATAAGAACTTAAAATTGTAGAATTAGTTTACATTTACAAAGTATGTTTTAAACATATTAAGAAAGCTGTTTATGTCTTATCAATTAAAAATAAAAAAAAACTTAAATAACAACGGAAGAAAAAAATAGTATTATAGAATTATAATAGCATCATATTATATTATAATATTATATTATATTATAGCATCACGGAATTAATGTGAGAGATATATTATGTACTTCATCCCCCCCCCCCGGTGGCACAGTGGTAAGTCTGCAGGCTTACGACGTTAAGTTTGGGTTTCGATCCCCGTGGCTGGCAGAGCACAGGTAGCCCATTCCGTAGCTTCGTGTTTAACAATAACCAAACATAACCCAAGTTTAACAATTACGGAATAAAGTGTCTTATTTATTAATACCGTTTCCTCAAAGTCTTATGTTTAAAACTATAACTTATTTTATATGGGTAATATCAATTTATATATGTACGTTCATTGAAAGTTATATATCACAATGCACAGGATATATTTAGATAGATATATATCTAATACGATATTTTCGGTAATGTAGTACTAGATGAATATCACTGACCTTTGACCTGAATATGATGATTACTTTTTGAATTGAAGCCACCAGATTGTCTCAAATATGTTTTAGAGTTAAAATCTGGGGCCTTAGTGCGTTATTATAAGTCACTAATTTTATAACTTTGTAACCAGACAAGAGTCATACATGCTTTGTGGCGAAGAGTATAACTTTCTAAAGAAACATGAGGGTCACATACCTAAAACACTCTGCCATGATTCCTAGAACACGTTTATTCTAATAAATATGTCCACCTACTAATGTACTAAATTCAAACCAATTTCCATACTCCTCCTTTTTATCTCTTAACAGTTGCTACCAAGTAAACATGGTGAGATTGTTCACTACCGGTTTCCGAACCTATATTTCCAACGAACTGTCAGGTTTCTAGTTTCAAAGGACCTTACACAATGAAAAAGATACTGATGCGAACATTACTGAGGATAATTTTACAACTTACACACACTTCCAAAAGACTCATGTACATAAGAAGCAGGCTGTACAGATGTTACGAATGCCGCTTGCTTTAACGCCGCTACATTAGATGCAGTAAGGTCCGTGTTTTTGTTATTATTATCATTATTAGTTTTTGATCAAACGATTTCTAGGGCATTTTCGAAACCTTTAGCAGATGAACGCTATTATGTTCCTAAAGGGTACTTGCAAACGATTTCTAGGGCATTTTCAAAACCTTTAGCAGATGAACGCTATTATGTTCCTAAAGGGTACTTGCCAACGCGAACATATTTTGAATGTTGTACTAGTAATGTCTTAAGTCCATGGATGGTATTACTGAAAATAGATCCCAAAGAGTCTGTTTGATTTATCAATTTTTCACATTTCTGGTAACTTATTGTATTTATTATTTGCAAATAATATAAGTTATGAATATTTCACATTTCGCACCAGCTCGACTACGTATCTGATGTGTTTTGTTAATCTTGAGTAGATAAACTACACTGTAGAACATGACCCATTTTCAAAGGTTATCCGATACTTTAGGCAGAGTATTGTACTTGTAATTTAAGTGTCTTTAGTCTTCTTAAATACAAAGTTTCCCAAACGGTTAAGCTATTGGGTGGCTTTGAGTGTCACCCTTTAAAATGATATACGTTTAATAGTTAGAATATAGCGTCATTAGTAATCATAACAACGTTATATTCTAACTATTAAACTTCATTCTTTTGAACTTATTATCGATTTTTTAAAATTTATATAAACATCAATACTTTAAAAAATGCTAAAAATAAGTACTTGAAAGATAGAATTTTGGATTAATGTTAAATTAGAATATGATTTTAAAGTATAATAGTAAATAAGTTATACTTCAGTTGTTCCAAACCAATTTCAGTGTTTCCAATGCATTCATATACTCGTAACATAATTACTGGTTTCGTTAGAATAGCTATCTTTAATTTCTTTTTATCTGACTACAGGACCACGTTATAAATAAATTATAAAACATGTAGTTACAATTCCTTAACTGTAATGAAATACACTAATTATATCATGAAATGTGTACAGTTCTCTACGTATACCCGATCTATAATACAGTCCTGGCTAAAATGTTTGCGTATTGTTCTATATTGATGTTATTGTCCACATGCATGAAGAGTAGTAACACAGATGGTAGTGTATTCTCGGAGCGAAACATCTATCAGTTGTTAATGCCAGAACAGTAGGGTTTACTTTAGCCAGAATCCTGAGACGTCATGGGACTACAGGAAGCGTTGCTTCAGGAAAGTTTACTAGTATACGCCGAAAAACTACTGCCAGAGATCAGGTTAACATGTCAAGGTCGAAAGAAGTCTTCCAACACCTTATGACAAGAATGGCATGAACACATTCATTCCAGTGTAGTCAGACGAACATTGAATAGGAGACTGACCAAAAAAGTTATTTTGCAGGAACGGCTATCTGCAAATCGAAATTAACCAGAATTCACCGCCGTCACCATGTTACTTTGGCAAGACAGCATGCCAACTTACAGTTAGGACACTGGCGACATGCCTTTTTTTTTCGGATGAGTCCTATTTCCGGCTTGTTAAAGCTGATAGTTGGATTCGTGTTCGTTGTTTACCTGAAGAACAGATGAGGAAAGACTGTCTTTCCTACAGGGTACGCACAGATGAGGCGTCGTAGTACATGTTTGGGCAGCTATTCATCATGGTGGAAAAACTGCTCTTTATATCCTACAGGGAAATGTCAACCGTGCCTCCTACAGGCATCACATGGAGACGATATCTTTACCATATACTAGAGCAAGGCTTGACAATAACTTTGTGTTCCAGGATGACTGTGCGTATTGTACAGGATTATCTCGACCAGGAGGACGCTGAAGATAGCCATGGCCACCAAAGTCTCCAGATTTTAATCCCATTGAGTAATGTATGGTAAAACTGAGTGGAAACATTGCTAACCTCGACCATAACACAGCTACTGTAGCCGAGTCACAGCGCCTTCTAGTGAGAATTTGGGATGCAATCACAGTGGATTACATCAATAACCTCATCGATAGCATACCACATCGCCTTGCAAAGGTTATTACAGTACGAAAATAGCGTACTGAATGTTTATTATCAACTAATATAAGGTTAAAGATGCTATTCTTAATAAGTTGATGTTATATTTTGTCGTAACATATGTTTTGGTAAGGTTTTATTGTGATAGCTGAAATGCTGAATTACACATATTTCTATATTTCTACAGCTGTCTGATAAATTCGTTTGCTGTTCTAATAAATCGTTCATGATGTCCATAGAACTTGTCTCATTATATAAATTACATATGCTGATGTTTAATATAACATGCATTTCTCAGATTGACAGTGCTAAGTGCATTTGTGTTCCATCTTCGTAATAATGGTCTTATTTGTTACAAAATATGCAAACATTTTGACTAAGACTGTAGAAGTTTATATGTGAAACCTTTAAATGCTCTATATATCAACAACCATACTAAACGTTTTGACTTATAAATGAATTTTGACTTTTAGAACATAACACAAACTGTTTTTTTTTTTTCATATTAATCCTTAGTAGGTGGAGTACTTGAAGAATCAAATAGATAAGCCACTTAGTTGCTTGGTGACGACGACCTCGGTAAACCGTTCTTACAAAATTGCCTTTTTGTGTGCGTTTTTTTTATTTTATTTTACCACTGTATGTATAATGTGCTATAACCGGGACACCACCGCTAAAGTTCATAGTATTTTTATGACCAAATTTCGTTTGCAAAGTTTCGAGTGAAAATGCAATGTTGAATGAAAAATGTTCTCAAATTAGTTCATTAAAAATGTTCTGTGCATTATCTAAAATGTTCTACACACACACACATGTATATATGCATACGGGCTAATTAAACCATGCCTTATTCAATTTCATAGCCAACTGAAGAAAAATAAATAAGCTAGAATGCAAATTGAAAATCAATGTTTTTAGCGTTAATGATAATGAAACTGAATTAAGCTTGATTATATGTTTCTATTCTATTACTGCCATCTTTCGGAGATTTACAGCGTCACAATTTTGTGTCCATGCGACTTTTTATTTTTAAATTTGGATAAAGATACCATGTTCCACACTTTTACTTACAACATTAAATCACATAAGATTAATAAACATTTCTGTTCTCGCTTTATATCTTGCCGTTGTTAGCTGTTGACTAGAAGTTATTATGAATAAGCAATTGTGTGACTGATGAAAATTATATATCTCATAAAACTATCTGTGAACCGTTGAATATTATGATAAGTAAAATCATAAGAATGATATTATCTATGCTACCTTCTTTGTATTCAAAATAACTGAGAAGCTTACAAATAATTAAATAGAACAGATGATGAATAAATTTAATGTTAAATATAATATTTGTTCTAAAGAAAGGTGAAATGAGTGTTATTTCTATTAATCTGTCAAAAGAACAAAATTATAAAATTTAAAAAATTAAATAATTTACAGATTAAATTCTAGTTTTCGTGTTAAATTAAACCACATTATTAAGTAAATAATTCATAATGGAATAATAAGAAACTTAAGTAACTTTCTTATGAGGAAGGCTATTATGTCTTAAAACGAATCTCCACAATAACATGAATGCACATTTTCAGTGCTCGATGTATCTATGTTGAGATTTTAGACAAGTAAAAATATCCTATAGTTGGAAAAGAAAATGTATGTCCTTTTTCAAACAAAATTTCTTCTTTAAGCAATGCTGAACAAGAAAATACGTTATTGTCTTCAGAGTGCTCTTCTACAACGGACAGGCGTGTCAAAGAGGCAAGACACAAGACAAAGAACGTACTGCTCTTTGTTGGAATGGTGGTACCTCAACTAGAACTAAGCACACTCGGATACTAAGGAAAACACTGAGAAAGTGGGTCTTTTTTTTTTTCAGCTGGCCCATCAAGTCACCCTTAAGCTATATCCGAAAATACCAAAGAGCAGATAAAAATGAGAAGAATTCTAGAATTATAGGTTGAGCAGGGACTTTTACATTAATACAATTTTATTTGAGTATTAAAAAGTACGATCAGGTTGTAAATGAAACTGGCTCATCAAACTGTGCTTTTATTCGCAATGTCATCAAACTATTTTATAAAAAAAAATGCACCTTTTTGTCTTTCGTATGGAAGTTCGAAAGATCCGTTATGATATTTACTGTGAAATAATTTTGTGTATTCTGACTAATTGAGTTTGCGAGAAATAAAAAGAAACTGAAGACAAATCTACTATCATAACGAACAATTTTTCTAAACAAACACATTTAAAATGCACTTTACTTGCCACAATGGACAGTCGCCTTTACAAAAGAGTTAGTTTTGAAGTCACTCTAACGTATTTAGATGAGGTCGCAATCAAGACTTACCCTATTGTTTCAGACAAATCTCACGCTACTTACTTAATTCTTTAACGTCAAACTTACTAGGAGTGACTAGCTCTTCTCACATAATTGGTCATTTCCAATGAAATATGAGAGTGATCCTTATCTCAAGAGATCACCTGATTGACAGTGGAAAGATAACTGTCAAACTTCACAAACTACAGGTGACCTTAAGAGTGATCACTACCTCAAGAAATCACCTGACTGACAGTGGAAAGATAACTGTGAGACTTCACATACTACTGGTGGCCTTGCAGTTATTTTTACCAGGAGAAGATGAACGTGCTGCTCTATGTGAATGACACAGAACACTAAGTAGCTAGAGCAAAAGAAAGTTAACGACTTTCTTAACCAAACTGATATGTGGAAACTACACATACTTATACAAATAACTTTTGAAAAACTTCCTATAGTAATACCAAGAAGTATAAAACATATTGTTTACTTATATACAAAAATGTTAACATCTTCGACTTGTAACTTACCAATGAAGCATTACAATTATCTTATTATAAATACTGATTGAGAAATGTTTCATTATCAGGGTTTGAAACTTCTTAGTAGTGCAATTTTACTCTGAATTTTTTCAACGACCATAACACAGACTTTATATGATACGTTTCCAAGACAAAACATGAAATATTAGACATACTCAGAAATACTAAAAAAAAAAAAACAGAACGATTTAACATTTTGATGCAGTTCAAACAACTTTTCCGTAAAAAATAAGATTTCTTTTACCTGTTAACATCGTATATACGAAATTTATTTTCTTCCTCCAAACATTTGCAAACTCAAATATACTTTTATTTTTGGATGAATTTAAAACACAAACGATTCATATAATCAGAAATTTTCCATTTTTTATGTTTATAACTAGACTAGAAGAATAATTGTTTATTTTCTGAGAATTTTCGTGCAAAGCTGCACAAGAACTATCTCCGAATAGCTGCCCATAATTGTGAACTGATAGAATAGAAGTAAAGCAATAGTAAATAGCACCCACTTCCAACTTTTGAACTACTCCATATATATTTTGAGTTGATCTTGTTCAACAAAAATAGTGGGATTTGACTGTCATTTTTATAGTACACCCATTGAACCAAAGAGCGGAGCTCATTTTGGTACCAATAGTATGCGAATCATAAACTGTCGGATTTACAATACGGACAGACAAACAATACTGGCCAACTTTCATTCCCCCCCCCAAAAAAAACAATAATCACTTTAGCTTGAGATGCATTATGTTTCAATAATATGTATTTGTACCTATACGTAAATGTCCCTCATGACTCAGCAAATAGCTTGAGGGATTATAACGCTAACAATCAGGTTTCAATACTGATGCTTCGTACTGATGCTGTTTTTTAATACTGTATTATTAGATATACATCAAAAAGTCTTTTATGAAATAAGTAGCTTGTTAATATGTCCACACGTTAGAATTTTGTCAACGTTTTTACTCAAAACTCAGCGATGCTATGCAGTTTAAATTATTTTGTTGAAAAATAAATCAACATCAATCAATGTACATGATTACATATAATCTTACTTTGTTAACAATGTTTAATATGTAAAATATTAAGATACCTGATATTTGAATTACATTCCAGTAATTCTAGTCATCTTGGCTTCATTAAGCAAAAGAGGAAACCAGGATGAATGAAAAAAGAAACTGGGTTCAATCGTTTTATGAGTTTTTTCATGAACATTATTTATTAAATTTTAATAGTTCAAAGAAACTTGCTCTCACAGTTTACCATGAAATGGTTTACATAGTTTATTTTATAATTTCTTATTAATATTAGCTCTAGTTCTCGATTAAAATGTTTTAAAATATTCTAGACTGAATAGGATTTGGCTTCTAATCTCAGTAACAGGGGAGATTTATTAATTCAAACACACAGCTGAGAGTCTACACCCTTCAACATCCATTACGAAATTAGCTTCTCTAACTGTATCGATCTCATTGAGAGTTTACTTATTAGCAGAGATTATAATGGTTAAAAGTAGGTTTTAACTCAATTTGTTTTGAAATAATCTCTCTAAACAACAGAAAGTAACAATTAATTGTTTTTAAAGAAGTAATACGTAATTTAAGTATAAGTTTTTCTTCTCATAAGGTAATGATAAAAACTTCCTCAGTCTTAAGGCGTTAATGTTTGAATTATATGACTCAGTAACAGTTTTTGCTAAGATAATAGGAGATCGAAAGTCTGTTTAACTGTAGGTTTACAATCTTAAAAATGAAACTTTAAAATCAAAACACACACACAGACAAAAAAAAATGATTTCATGCCCATGCACACGTAATACGAGCCTTCACACAGCTTTAAATCAAGTTTCAATCCTTATAAAATGGAGCATTATTAACACCCCAAAATATTGCTTAAAACCTATGATTTATAAGCTAGGCCTACCCAGATAGGTCATGACGTTTGACCAGTAAGCCTAATTATAACCCACAATTATTTATGTAAAATGTAAGGCTTTCCATTGTTACTTCATGGTATTAGATATTTGTCAAAGTCTATTTGTTTGCTTTTTTAGCACTAAGTCACATTTTAAGACATATGTGCTCTTCCATCTTTGGAAATCGAACCCCAAATTTTAACCTTATAAGTCCGTAAACTTGCTGGGTTGTGCTTATGTGTGCCAAATCAAATACCTTATCTTACATAGATTTAAATGTGGCTGAAAGTTTTGTGTTACTTCGTATCAACTACCCATGGAAGTTTCTTTTTTCCTAAGAGAATCGATCGATATATAAATAAATGCAAATGTGTAAATATAAATATTAATGAGCTGAAACACATCAAATAAATAAATATATATATATCTTTTACTGGCTAGTGAATCAATAGGAGGACCATCAGTGTATACTGATTAAAATATGTGTCTTAAAGAATTTAATAACCCTTGCACTGAGACTGGTGACGTTCGGGTTATGTAATATCAAACCGTTTCTACAGATTGACATTAAAATAATATGATATCATCATATGTTGTGGTTAAAGGTGCATATGCTAAAGTAATATGATACCATCGTAAGTTGTTAATATGGTTAAAGGTGCACATGCTATCTGTAAGTCAGATACAGTGATGAAAAAGAGGAAATGTAATACTAAGCAATTTATTTAATGAAGTATACTACTAAAAGTACTTAAATAGTTGAATTTGAGAATGATGTTATGACACACAAATGGGAGCAAGGTTTAATATGGAGTACGCCATCTTTGGCGTTAGTCACGCCCTAAATTATTCTGTTAACTTTTACCATCAATTAAATACGTCGACTAGGTAAAATGTATTATCGCCTATCATACGAAGCAATTTTATATATATATAGGTGATTTTGAACTCAGTCTCTGTAAGCTTAGGTCGGAGCTATGGGCTAGTCAGACAGATCTAAAGTTTTATTTCTCCTATGCAGTATCGTATGGCTTATTATCCTGCTGAAAGTGTTGAGTAATTCTCCATAAAATGACCACAATGCAGACATTATCCATAAATATTCCAGTACGTCGAGGTTTTTCATTCATGGTCTTTTAATTTATCATCAGTGGATCAACTATAAAGAAAAAGGAGAGAGATACAAAGATACTTCCGCGCCAAGACTGAGATGATAGAGTCTTATTTATAACATTCTGAGGTATTTTATCAAACATAGACCAGGCTATTCAAAACATTCATGGGTATTGGAACTTCTTGCTATAATAATGATTTTTCATTATTTTACTACATGTTTCGCACCATACTATCAAACGCCATAAATTTAATTAGTTGACTTATATACTGAACTCCTTGTACGAAATGGATGTGCTAGCCTTGTGTCATGGTCTCTTGTTATAGCTTTGAGTAATAAGTCTAATATCACTTCTCAATTTTTCTTCTCAGTTTTCTTGAAAGTTACATTGGATTGGGAAGTCATTAATTTTGGAAGACTTGGCCGATGTTTCACATAGCAAAATCCAGTGGGTTCAGTTTTTCTTTAGCTATATAAATATAATATTTAATCTCTGTTGAATGTCCATGAAACTACTTCGTAGGGTGTGAATGGATCTTAACCAAAATTGGTATGGAAGTTCACTAGGTCCATGCGGGGTACATAAAAACTTTCAGTTTTGCAGTTTGTGTTTTGCGGTTATTATGGTGTTTTTGCGTTTTTATTATCACTACTTCACTCCTATAAATGGATCTTCAAATTTGGTATGGAAGTTCACTAGGTCCATGCGGGGTACATAAAAACTTTCAGTTTTGCAGTTTGTGTTTTGCGGTTATTATGGTGTTTTTGCGTTTTTATTATCACTACTTCACTCCTATAAATGGATCTTCAAATTTGGTATGGAAGTTCACTAGGTCCATGCGGGGTACATAAAAATTTCAATTTTGCAGTTTGTGTTTTGCGGTTATTATGGTGTTTTTTGCGTTTTTATTATCACTACGTCACTCCTATAAATGGATCTTCAAATTTGGTATGGAGGTTGGGTTAATGAGGAGATACATACAAATTTCCAGTTTAGCATTTTGCGTTTTGATATTTTTATGGGAGTTTTTTACTGCTACTTCGCCCCCTGTAGATGAACCTTCACCAAATTTGGCATGAATATTTGTTGTGTCCATGCGGAGATACATGCAAAATTGCGGTTTTACATTTTGTGTTTTGCAGTTTGTATGGGCGTTTTACGTTTTTAACAATACATATAAGGGAAGCATTTTTTCATGTCCTAAGATAACCTTTCATTAATCACAAATTTGCGCAACTTTGCCATATAAGGTTATAATATTGAGGGTAAGAATGCCAATCCCCCTTCCCATTACTCTTTATATATTAACCTATTTCAGTGACACCAGCTGTTTTTCTACAGAAATTAAATGGTAAGTTACATATGGTATTTTTTTATTCTTGGCTTGAGCACAACAATCAGTGTTGGTAATATAACACAAACTTCATCAATAATTTTAAAGATAAGTCTGTTGGACAATGTATTCCAACCACCGTTGACGTCATACATTTGCAGATACATATCCAATCCCCACACATTTCATCTTTCCTATCAGAGTAGTAAAATTTAACCTTATTTATATTACTTCGAAACTAAGTAAATATAATGTAGAAATATCTAGGTCTTAGGTCGATATCTTTAAATAATAGTTTGTTATCAGTTATCATGGAAATCTTTCACATAGAACCGAGTTTCTAGGAATAAAATATTTGGTGAAACATATACTATTTGTAGAGAGTCCCTCGATGGGACAACGATAATTCTTCGAATTTACAACGCTTAAGGGTTCGATTTTCCTCGGTGGACACAGCAGATAGCCTGATGTGGCTTTGTTATAAGAAAACACACACTTTGCAGAGTTCATTAAATATATATTCATATCACTATATGCATATGACGTATTTAGTTTCTAGACGCAAGAGTTGTGACATTATATCATTAATATACACTGTAAAACAAAGTATCCGAAACAAATGTGACTAGATATAACCACCAATAAACTCATTTATCATAACTTTGAAACAATTATGTTTCAGCACAAATTCGCGAACAGAAAAGTTTTTCTGCGTTTCGAGCTTTACCGAGTACTTTTGATAAAAAAACAAGGCTACAACAAAGTGTTCTAAATGTTCCTCATTTGTCGATTATATTACATAAATCGATAATTAATGTAACGTATTGTACTTTGTTCTTTTATAAAGCATTTTCAGAAGCTTTCGAGTTTGTTAAAGTGCAATTCTCTTGAATTGGAATATCAACCTTATTGTAATTCATCCGAAGATTAAAAAAAACATTTAAATTATCTAAAAAGGTATAGACTCTGTGATAATGATAAAGTGCTTCGAGCAAATTATTTAATCTTTTCTTTAAAGCAACCATTCATCTATTTAAAGAACTAAAATACTTAGGTACTTTTCATTCTATTCTTAGATAACATTTCTGAATGCAAAACTGTTTACTCAAAACACATGTAGTAGTGCTATTAATCAACACTACATACGCAGAGGTAATAATGATGGTCACCAGTTTAATGAATATCTTCAAGGACAACACATACAATACTGTTTTTATCTGTGTCGGCAAGCTTATCGTGAAACACTTAGGATAAAACAAGTGATCAAATGTTTCTCCAAGATTACCTTACAATAGTAAACTTTACTTCATCTTAAGAATACAGTTATACCGATTTAAAACACACCAAACATTTAAGATAACCTCTGTATATTTGAACCGCAGACACAGGAGAAGATGGGCATGTCACAGAACATCACTAAGCACATCTTGAGAAACAGGCACGTATTAAAGTAAAATATAACATTTTGCATAAGTGTAAACTTGGATAGTTATTGTAATCCTTCTAATTGATGAGTGGGTGAATCAGCTCTGACGTCAAACTCAAACATTTAAACTAAATTTCCTAAAAACATCACATGATAAACAAATGTAGTTTTAAGAACAACTTACAGCGCCACCTTTGATGAAGAAATAGATAATGCAGCTTTTTTTTGTCATCCCAAATGCTCTCTAATTTTTGATCTTTTTCCAGCCCTACATCCCAACAATTTTAGAATAAAAATTTGTTATTGCTAGTTTCGGGACTTTTTTTGCGATGGCGCCATCTATTGTTTAGTATGCGTATTGGGCAATATTAAACAATCTTACGAAAACTTTGTTCCAAAACAAATAACTTGTGGCGTCGTTCTATTTTAAAGAGAGTTGTAACTTGTAGTAATAGTGTATATAAAAATAAATAAACAAATTGTAGTAGTTATCTACATCAAAGAAAGTTTGTTTGGTGTTAAACACAAAGATACACAATGGGCTACCTATGCTGTGTTCATTATGTGTGGGATATCGAAACCCGGTTTTTAGCGTTATAAGTCTTCATACTGCGGACGTTAAAAACGAACTCACTTGTAATAATCAAGTAAACACTTTCTTTGAAGAATATTATCTATATATACTTTCACATCTTTTTGTGTTTGACATCAAAGAATCTGGTCAGCTTTCTGTTTCCCGACACTAAAACTATGGTTTTAATACCCGAAGTAGGCAGAGCATGGATAGCCAATTATATAGCTCCATTCTTAACAACAAACAAACAAACAGCTGTTTCTTTCACATTTGTTATGTTTGTTCTCCCTGTATAGCTATGAATAATGTGATACTTAGTTCTTTCAACGACCCCCAGTGATACAACGGCAAGTCTGTGGACTTATAATGCTAGAAACTGGGTATCGATTTCTTTAGTTGGCACATCACAGATAACCCATTGTGTAGCTTTGTGCTTAACTACAAACAAACAAATAAGTTCCTGTTCTTTCAACAACACCCCATGAGTAACTTAATGTTCTGATTCTCTCGTTCTTGTACAATCTTGATCTTGAATATTTTTATCATAAGGATTTACAACTTAGCTTATTTTCAAGTTTAGACTGAAACATTCCGTTTATATGAGATCTTAGTTTAGTTTGCTTCTTCATGTTGCTTAGAAGTATTACTTTCCAAGCGTACTATAGTCGCGTCTACTTTGCATCGAACATAAATACCTTGTTGCCAAATAATTAGCAGCATTAGTGATGTCCTCGAATCTGTAAAGTTGCATAATGTTTTGTACTAGTTTCCTATCTTTTGTAAGTTAATCTACAGGGTGCTTAAAAAATTCACATTAAATGCAAATATATATACTTCAACAGCTCAATCTCATTTGAAATCTGAACCAATTGTTGATTGCGTTACTCGTTTTGAAATCTGAACCAGTTGTTAATTACGTTACTCGTATTAGAATTTGAACCAGTTATTGACTACGTTACTCCGGCTGACAAATGTAAGCCGAACTTTTGATTTGTGGTATGGAACACATCTACTCGAAAAAATAACTAACTGTTAGGGTTAACTAGATTTTTGTCGAAAAACCTAAATAAATGCGTTGATCAAGATGAAATGAAATGGCGTATAACTGTTTTGTACAGAATATTTATGATTTACATTTACAGAATTAGTATCCCAAACCCAAACTTACCCTCAAGATCTTAAATCGCAAGTAATGTAAGGAGTAATTTATTTTATAATCTTTCTTTTTGTTTTAGTAATAACCATAAAGTATGAAATGTGAACGGTACGAAACTTGGCAACAATGTATTGAACAGCTAGAAGATTCGTGTGCGTGGAGCGAATTAGCAAACATTGGGTTGGATTTTCTTCGCGAAACATCTCTGGATGTGGATAAATCTGGGCTTCAATGCCACCTGATTTAAATTCTTAGGACGTTTTGCTCTGGGCCTCAGATGTGCACAAGTTGTATTTTGAACTTACATTGATAATTATAATTAGTAATGTTAAAGGGTAAATAGTACATCTTTCTTTAGGAGTTACTTGATAAGTTTCCGCAGGTTCGTTCCTTGAGAATACAGTATGTTAATTGGTTCACATAATGTAGCTAGTGATGTTTAATATGAAACAAATGTTTACTAATTTTCAGAAGAAATTGCCCACTTATTAGCAGTGATTTACAACTCATATGGTGTTTGTTTATTATCAGTAACAAATTACAAGTCATGTGGCCCTTGTTTAAATTTCCTGCATAATGTAAAAGGTAAGTTTTAGAATAAAATACTGCTTCTAGTTATCCACTTAGAGTATATATATATAAGAAAGATGTATCTAGACGCCTTAAGTCTATAAGTAACTCTAATTGAAATGACTAGTGACAGAAGTGAAATTAAATCTATATCTTTAAATTGGCTGAACTGCATACTTTTGTTTAATATATATATATGAATAGAATCTTTGATTTCATTACCATTGTTACTTCAATGAACTTTATATATTTTATATCGTGTAATTTCATATTGTTGTTTTTTTGTCGTATAATGTATTTAGAACATGTAAATGTTGTTGATGTTCCCACACTGCAATCAATTTCACCGTTAATTAACTAATTTTGTGAGCTAAAATAAACCTAACTTTTAATTATTTTTAAAAGTCGACTAAGAAACCTTGATTCATAGAACTATGTATTTCATATTTAAACAAAAAAAAATTCATATGTTGGTGAGAACCAGGAGTCATTGTCCCCATATAAATAATCTAGCGATACAAATGCTAAAAGATAACCTTATATTACCAAAAATGTTCATCAAAATTTGTATAGAGCTGAAATTAGATTCTTAGGATCGTATTCAGTTTTGTTTAAACCAGAACAGTTGGCAAAGTTCACACAGTTAAATAAAAATGTGGATATTATATGTCAGAAGGTAATTTATTTTACATTTCCTAAGAAATCCACTCTGTGCAGAAATAAAAAAAAATAACTTTAAAAAAATATAAGTTTGCCAGTACTTTAGGATTGCACTGTGCGGAATCAGCTTTTGCTGAAGTGTGAAAATTTAAAAGCCAATTCTTGTGAAATGTTCTAAACCTAATAACGGCTTCCTTTTTTAGCAAACAACGCTCTCTTCATATTACGTTTTGCGTGAATTTGAAATGAATGTCATAGTGTAATAGATATGCACGTGCACGTTATCCTATATATATATAAGATTAGGTTTCATTACTAACCAATAACTCGAAGAATAATATTTGTTTATTAATCCTTAGTATTTTTCTCCATCAATGCAATACAAATTAATTTTAATCTACGTTCACTTACTTAATTAAACCCTAAGATTGTGGTTCTTAAAGTTATCACTTACAGCTAAATTCATCAGTTGATATGGAAGTTTTAAAACTGAAAACCTTTGAAGTATTCTCCCTAATGACCTTAATAAGTCTTCTAAAAGTCTATGCCAGAAACGGCACGTAGAGGTGATATAGCTGGTTCATTTTTGCACGTGCACGTCATGTATTACCGTTTCTGATCTACCTGAACTCTGTAACATATCATTAGTCATGAAATAATGATCCTTTACTAAAAGCTGGAAGTTAATTAAAATGGTGACTTATGGTTTCAGGCAGGTCGACATGATTGGAGCTGTTGTGAAAGAAATCTTGTAAAAGGAATTGTTTTTTCCCTCCGGGAGAAAGAAGACGGTTCTTCCTGCTTAGACAAAGAAGGGAGAAAACCCTCATAGGAAAACTCCAATCTGTTTCTTTTTCGTCTCGAAGAGTGATAAGATAAGTACTTAAAGGTTTACCTTAAGAACAGTGCGATATATAGAGATATTTGATGCAGTGATTACATTCCCGTTGACAGTATGTTAATCGGGTTCCTGCTTAATTGATTATACTAAAAAAGTTACAGCTGTGTTTGGCGTTCAGTAGGTGTTCTCGGAAATATGAAAGAGGCTATTTTGAATCAACCATTTTTTTCGTAATGGAAATTAATAATAGTTACAACGATTGTTTCCTTTTAATTATAAAACACTAATCAAAACAGTAATTGGAAATTTATCAAGTAATTAATCTAATATATACATGTGTGTATGAACAATGGTACCTTAAAGGTAAAATGACATCGTAACTTTAGTCATGCATTTTCTACTTCTTTTTATGCATGTAGTAGAGAAGAAGTAAATAACTACATTATCTTAGAAGTTCCTAATGTGAAACAGTCCACACGTAATTATACATAATAATAAAGGACAAATATTTTCGGTGTATTCTGTTAAACAAACTTTTTTTTTCATGGAAATTCTGATGTAACCTCTTTTTATGAAAATAATTAGTGTTCTGTAAATGTCATGGTCAATAGATTTGGTCAGTCCCCAAACTTCCATTTTGCATCTACTCATACGTACGAGAGTTCTAAAAATAGTTGGAACCATATTACTGATTATTGTTAAATATTTTTTACAATAATTATAAAAAAATAGAGCTTAAACAGCATGTATTATAATTTTCCATTTAATTGATTCATCTTTATTTGTTAATGGCGGCGTTTTTTCTTTGGACAAGTAAAATCGTCTGAAAACCATTATGTAAACTCTACTAAGGAGATGTGGGTTGTAATAGACTCAAACAAATAATCATTGTTTAATAAAACATATGAGTTTATTATTTCAAACTTTCAAGAAATTTACATTTTAGGCTTGAGCAAAATAAGTTTTTTTCAGATCAGGTTCTGATAGAAATTCTGACTAATCATCAGGTTCTGATAGACACTCTGACTAATCATCAGGTTCTGATAGAAACTTTGACTAATCATCAGGTTATGGTAGAAACTCTGACTAATCATCAGGTTCTGATAGAAACTTTGACTAATCATCAGGTTCTGGTAGAAACTCTGACTAATTATCAGGTTCTGGTAGAAACTCTGACTAATCATCAGGTTCTGGTAGAAACTCTGACTAATCATCAGGTTCTGGTAGAAACTCTGACTAATCATCAGGTTCTGATAGAAACTCTGACTAATCATCAGGTTCTGATAGAAACTCTGACTAATTATATTTTCTAGCACGTTGTTTGTAGGAGTCTCATACTATGTTTCAATTTTTGTTCAGAAAATATTTAACTGTAGCGAACTTTGATTAATACTTCATATTTTTTTCACGATATTACATTTTCAACTTTAATCTCAATTAGGAAAACAGTTTCACGTTATTTTTCATTAGGATTTTTACTTTTTGGAGTACATTCGGAGTTATTTCAGCTTCAATTGCGTGACAAGAAAGAAAATCAGTTAATAGAAGAGAAATTAAATAATTGAATATATTTTTTTCATATTAAAGTATCTAACAATTCGTTCCTCGATGAGATAATGGTAAGTTAATGAACTTCAACGGTTCTGTTCTCAGCGGTGGACATAGCAGGTATTTCACTGTGGTTTTACTCTGAAACAATCAAACATTGACTTCTTGTTTTTAATTCTTTAAGAATGTATATCTTCACTTTACTTTATTTTTAAACTTATAATCCACTGTCAAATTAGTGTAATTATAGTAACGTAGTTTTCAGGATGAATATTCTATAACATCACATTTGAGTATTATTGGAGTGGTAGTTACCAACGGTAAGACCAAATGATAACTCCCACTGACATAATATTATATATATATATGATAATGAAGTTAACTGGCATAAAGGCAATTTAACCGTCTTTATAATTAAGTAATTTAAACCGAAAGGCCTTAACTTCTTTCACATCTACAGACTTAAGGTTGATTTGTAACAAGCTTTTTATATTTGTAATTTCTGCCTTAAGTGAGGAAATAATATGACATTAAAATGAAGCATTCATTTATTTAATGATAGTACTACTCTACTGCAATACAAAATTAATTGATTAATGTAAATATCAGTCAAATACACCAATCGAGCAGAAAAGCTATTTACAAACAATGAATTATTGAGTGTATAAGATTTGCACGATGATCAATTTTGTCCTTTTTTTTCTGACTACAAACGATTTCAAGTATTGCATAAGGTATTTATTTTTCAAATAGTTGGTGATTTTTTTATTAATATGTTTTACACAAATTTTTCCTTATAAGTAATTAAAGTGGTAAGAATATATCTAGTTTTCTTAGTTTTTTAGTTTTACTAAAACTGAAAATTGTGAACATTTTAGTTACGCTAGAGACTTTATGAACACAGTTGAACCTCAAAAGCAAAAGCTACCTTATACGAACAGAGATGGCCCGGCATGGCCAGGTGGCTAGGGTGCTTAACCCCAACCTGAGGGTCGCGGGTTCGAATCCCCGTCCCATCAAACATGCTCGCTCTTTCAGACGTGGAGGCGTTATAATTTGACGGTCAATCCCACTATTCGTTGATAAAAGAGTAGCTCAAGAGTTGGCAGTGGGTGATGATGAGTAGCTGTCTTCCCCTGCTAAATTAGGAACTGCTAGCGCAGATAGCCCTTGTGTAGCTTTTCGCGAAATTCAAAACACACCAAACGAACAGAAACCTCTTCGGTTCAACCCTAACCATCTCCAGTGTTGACAAACTGTCCAGAAGGAAGACAATCAGCGTAGCACTCACTGTAGCATATGATCTAAACCGAATTTTTATTTAGCGTCACTTTTATAATTCATTCTCAGCTGAACGTGTGAACTGTGTTCAACGATATCATGTTTCGAACCTCGGACATCGTAGCCTGACACTTCTGCTAATATCATTAATACAAGACAGAGACAAAATGATAGGATTTAAAAACTGAATCAGCACAGTTTTAGTTTGACCTTCTTCATTCCATATTCTACTGGGTTCGGCGTGGCCTTGTGATTAGCATGCCCGGATTATTAATCTATGAGTCGTTGACACAAAAACGAGCTCAGCACTTCGAAGCTCTTGGTGTGTTATAAAGGCGAGTTTCAAATTCCACTGTTCCGTCAGATAAAAAGTAGCCAAAGAACTGGCGGTGATTACTCTTGACAAGCTGTCTTCCCTCAACTCTATCAGTTCAAAACTGGGGATTGTTCTTTTTGTAACTTTGCAGGAAAATTCTAAAACAAACAAATAACTTCCCATTGAAACAATTATTGCTATTTGTGTAATGATATCTTGAACTTCCTGGATGTTAACTATATTTTTACTCAAATAAGTAATAAAATTTCAAATGTTAATATTTTTGTGTATGCTAAGTGAAAACATAGTCTAATGTATTTTTCATTTCATTTATTTAATGACTATAAAAACTACGAATCCGGGGTTCGATTTCTGAGGTTGTCACAGCAGGTAGCCCAATGTGACTGTTTTAAACCAAACAACAGAATTCGTGTTCAAATTTTCATTATTTTGTTCTAGTTATTTACTTTATAAAAAATCTACATTTTCATTGTCAGTTTTCAAAGGTTTCTTGATTATGAAATAAAGTTTCGATAGCAGATTTGGTTAATGTTGTCATTAATATTGAATATTTTTCCAAATATTAGAATTTTTTTCTTTTTTTAGTCAATCTTCTTAAAAACAAGAGGGAATTCTCAATAGCCGCAGCACTTGGACTTCTTTTAGAGTAAATTCATTTATAAGACTTTTTCCCCTTTAATTAGTTATATTTTTGTGCACTTGCAATACCAAGAATGGTGCGCGAGTATACCCGATTCGATTTTATTACTCATCAGGATCTTTACCAGCCTACCCTCAAATTGAAATTCTTTTAAACAAGATTAGAGTACATTAATCTATGAGACCTTGGGCGTAGTAAAATACATCAATCAAAAGGCTTTGACCTCCTGAGTTCAAAACTATAAATATATTTCAAATCGGCCAAGAGCTTGACGTAAAAGTTTGTACTTGAAAAAAACAACTTAGAGCCGTTCTAAGAGCTGCTATGTCACGGTTAATAATCAAAAGTCGTTAGTCTATTTTTTTACCAACGTTCCTAAAACCAATTTTTATACAAATTCTCCCAATTTTCCTTTGCCTTCTATTGTTTATTTGATTTGCTTAGTAGATTGTCAAGGATTGTCTCTACTATTAATTAGAAATGAATTAGCTGTTGAAATATTGTAAATATTTACAAACCTTTTCTTCAAGAACAGTTTAAAGTTGGTGTTAGTTCAAGCTAAATTTTGAAAGTTTAATGAATATTAGTACAAAAATTATGTTTACATCTTTAAGGATAATATTGTTAATTTAATGTAGAAAAACTAAAACTCGAAGGTCTTTACTACTTGCGTTTCATCTGATATCAAACATAAAAATATTATTTATATTGATTTTCTTTATAAAAGTCAAATCTTGTACACATGACGGTGTTTTGGACTTATTTTCAAAATCTTATCACAAACTGCTTCAAGAAATTAAAGGCCAAGATTCCGTGATTTTATTACTCTTCAATAATATAGACGACAGAACTGTATTTTTAGTATAATACGTTTCACTAACTGTTGTAATATTTTCAAAACGAGACCCAAAATTCGAGCTCTGTCGAAAACTTTAAAACAGGATACATTAATCAGTAAAGGATGGTTTACACCTCTCCTTCAAAGGCATCGCTTCCTTAAAAATAAAAATAAAATAAAAACTATTCGAAAGCGCTTGAGTTTTGGGTCTCGTTGGAAAATATTACAACTTTTGTAGGTGATCCTGTGTGCTAACTACTTAACCTGGTTTTACTAATTGAATATAGTTAATTAATCACATTCATTCACAAGAGCCCGACGAATTCAAGGTGCTCAACATGAGAGTCCTACTGAACCAACTTTTCTGAAAGTGTCATACTTCGCAATATATATATATATATACTAAGTAGCCAGTATAGATGCTCTTGACATTCAAACAGCCCTGCACTTGCGAGTATTATTCTGATTAGTCGACGAATAACCTATTAAGGATATTAAGGATATTTTTTCTGTCAACGTACTATCTCGTTCTATGACGCCATGAGTTAGATTAAAGATTTGACCTACACGCGAGTAAGGATGTGTTCTTTTGGATTTATAACAAGAATTATTACTGACCAGTACATCCCATTATGGATTACCGTGCTACGTATTTCATAACAGTCGAAACAATATGACATTGTTCACTATCCTTCATTCGGACATAGTCTGGACCGATTGCACTCAAAACAGGTGGAACATCTAAATCCAATAGCATACCCACATATTATCTTGCACTTAACTTTGTCTCCTCTCATACAAGCCTATCGATTATTGATAAATATTGGAAAGCATGCATCAGCCATAAAAAGCACAGACGTCCGTTATTGCTATCAAATAACCTTTGCTGCTAGCTACGGAACTTCTCCATCCTACTTTGGACTCACGAAGGTTTTTATTTCCGTTTTTTTCACTAATAAGTAATTATGAACCTTCTTTTCTGAAGTTGACATTCATATACAGTGACCGGCATAGTTCGGGCTTTTAGCATGGATAACAATTTTCTGATAGAATGTCCACAACAATTGTCTGATAGAATGTCAACAACAATTATCTGATAGAATGTCCACAACAATTGTCTAATAGAATGTCCACAATAATTATCTGATAGAATGTCCACAACAATTGTCTGATAGAATGTCCACAACAATTATCTGATAGAATGTCCATAACAATTATCTGATAGAATGTCCACAACAATTATCTGATAGAATGTCCACAACAATTATCTGATAGAATGTCCATAACAATTAGCTGATAGAATGTCAACAACAGTTGTCTGATAGAATGTCCACAACAATTATCTGATAGAATGTCCATAACAATTAGCTGATAGAATGTCCACAACAGTTGTCTGATAGAATTTCCATTTTACTCAAATATTTTAGTAAGAAATACCTTAAATTTAGGTGTGAAAGACCTACTACAAATGGGAAGCTTTTATCCAAACACAAAATATAAAAGAAGAGGATACATTTAAATACAGTCTAGACGATTGTACTTGAAAACAATCTCAAAAATAGAAATGCCATTGATCATTTGTTGATTTTTTACCATGGTGATCGTTTCAGCATTGGTTATTGCTTCGTCACTACTCACATGTGATAGGCAGAAGTAAATATTCGGAGTTGTACAGATGTTAGTAACCTAGGAAACAAATGGCAGCATATTTTATTGTACCTAAGACTAAAATGGGGTGGTTGTGGACATATAATTATATTACCTGTTGTTAAACACAAAGCTGCAAAATGTGCTGTCTGTACTGTGCTCACTACAAAGATCGAACACCGAATTTTAGCTTTAAATATTCTCAAGTTCACCATTGAATTAAACAGGTCCAATTATATTAGTAACATTATCACTAAGGTTATCTATTTTTCTGAAGCTAAAGGAAGAGAAAATGTGAAATTTAATCCTCTTTGGTAAACTATTATAGAAAGAAAAGAATATCTTCAATATAGAAACTAAGACAGAGCAAATAAGATAATAAGAGTACTGAATCTATTTTTTGTATATATATATTGCATTTGGTGTTAATTAAACTTATGTTAAAATAAGTTTGCATAATATACGAAACACTTCTCTATGTAATAATTAATTTACTTAATTCAACAGTAGACGTTGATGTGCTTGATAACATATTTAAATTGAGTAGAAGGTTCTGAGAATTCTGTCGAGATTAAAGGAGTTTTACACTGTAAAATATGCGTTGTTATATACATCTGAATCAAGTTTTAGGTCAGATCGATTGAAGAAGCACTAATATATATATATCTTAAAATTTAATATTTTCGTGTTTAAGTGTATTAGAAGAGAGAACGCAAATATTTCTCTTAAATTCGGAAAAAGAAATAAAGAAAACGTCCGATCAGCCAAATTATTATAGCTAATCTTCTTCAGACAGTAGAAGAAAAAAGACAATGAAATTTATGCTGGTTTTACATTGAATAAACAGGAATCGCATGTTGTAGAGGGCGTTCAGTAAAAGTAAATAGGACATCCTTTATGAGAATTTATGTTAGGATTGAGTATTTCTATTAAATGATACTTTCTTAAATCTTCCTGAGAAAGCATTAGTAACAACGTAAAATGACTTGATTTATGGTTTATTTTCAGGTACCCGAGAGGAGATGAATTTTTTTTTTAGACTTTGTATTCGGATCTTTTAACGTTTGCGTTGTCTTTGGTTATAGATGCAAGAAACCTACTCGGATTAATTCACATATGAAATTTTATTTCACATTTGATGCAGTTAGTTTTGTTTGGATGTTGAAAGTTTTGACAAGTGTTAGTCTGGGTGGTCTTCATGTGTTATTTTTTATCATTCCTTCTCCAGATTTTGGAAATACATTGAAACTTGCGTGATAATTATGGTTTCTCTCAGGTGCTGGTAATCTTTCACGTGATGATATTCCCCACAGCTTACATAACTATTGTTTCATTCTGTTGATTACCCATATAATCAGAAACCTGGTATTTGAATTAGTGTATTTAGGATTTAGAAATTTTGTTATTTGCTGGACTTTGAATTTGATTACCGGAACTTTTCTCATAGTGTGTATTTTTATATTTGGATCATATATTTGGATCCTATTTGGTTTTTGGATCATTCCGAATATCATATATTCTATCAAACATTTCTGGAAAGATGGAGTAATATTGTCTTTGTGTTAGCTTATTGTATTTCTATCAAGTTTTAAAATTTCCTTTTATTGAATATTGCACGGAGATGGATACATTACGTCCCGTCTTCCATTTATGGCCATCTGTAGCTACGCAGTTTCTTCTGTTGTGTTATATTGATAATCACTTAAGATTTTGTGGTACTGGAACTTATATTCGTTACTAGAACCTGTTACTGAGCTCTTGCTTGTTTCTTACTGTATATACCCCCAGTGCTACAGCGGTATGTCTGCGGACTTACAACACTAGAAACTTGGTTTCGATACCCGTGGTGGGCAGAGCATAGATAGCCCTTTGTTTAGTTTTTTGCTTACCTTCAAACAAAGAAACAAACTAATCTACTGTATACTGTTATTAGTACGGCTGCTGTACTATACGATGCATGGATATACTTTATTATTCGGCAAAGTGATGCTGTTATTGTAGCAGCACCATCTCGAAGAAAGATGTCTATATGTTACTGATAAGTAAACATTGATCTCGTTTATGATACGGTTGATGTATCTTAATGGGTAAATATTCTGTGCTTTCTGATCTAATATTTAGTTGTATATAGAATCTAATCTTGATCCCAGCTTATGTTGTCTGTAGTTTTATAATTTCTTTCAGCTATATGAAATGTTTAAATGGATATTAATCCATCAACTTCTGCTTTCTAGCGAACCGCTACACGAAGAAGAAATTGTGTAGATAATTGTTTCTATTTGTCTATATTGGTTGACTGTTTCGCTTTTGTTAACCCTTCCGGAGAGTTTTCTCAAATTTATATTAATCAAACTTGAGGCAAATTCTTCTTGAATTTCTTCATAACTATCCTGTGTCCAAGTTGAGTTGTGCTTATAATGTTTGAATTAGTGATAAAATTGGTAGGGTAGCAATTGATTAAAAGTCAGGTAAGTAAAGGTTTCTCTTTTAAGATGGATTTTTTATTTCATTTTTATTTTTTGCAGATTTCTCTGACTCAGCCTTATAGCTTTTTGATGACTTCGCATTTTACTGAGTGTCATTGGTTTGAACCGATATGTGTTTTATTATAGCTTTCCTACATATTGTGATGGAGAGGTGGTGTTCGTGTTGTTAGATTATAAGAAAGTATTAAATTAATTCTGTCCTTATGGTGAATTTCATTCTCAGCTGAAGGAAAGTAATATTCCAAGAAACATGTCAATTGTATCTAGTTTGAGCAACTAGATTACAAAATGGTTATCGTCATTTTTTTTCGATAATACTCAAAACTGGAGAAAGTTTGGAAAAATCTACTCAAAGAATCATCTCGTTGTTAAAGGTAAGCAGAGCTGGTGCGAAAATGCAAGAATGGGTTTGTAGTTTTCCGTTTTTTTTTTAACACTGGGTTGATTTAACTCACTTAAATGATGGAAAACATGCTAATGAAATAATATCTAACAAGTCTTCGGGATGTAGCGGTTTATTTCTGACAGGTAGTTAAGTTAATCTGGATATTAATGGGTTGAGAAGTCTGGCAAGATAATGTGTCGTACGGTTGCAGGGAATCTATTACACACAATGTAAGTATATGACTAGGTACTTCGATTTTGTAATTTTTCGATAACTGTTGTTAATTTTTTTTTCACTGCTCAGCATCAGTAGGAGTTTTGAAATTGATTGACTTTATCTAGAGACTTATAGATTGTACTTTCTTATTTAGTCATATTCGATGATAGATTGTAGCTTCTCATTGCAATTTTCCACCCTGAATCAGCGGTAAGTTTGAGGACTGAAAAACCCTGAAATAATCATTGTGTAGGTTTGTCTGTTATTGTGATATTTCTGTTTTATTTTTCGCTGATTTAATAAATGTTGAAGTGTGTTTCTGTGAATTTCTTATCGTAACATTTTGTCTACCTGGTTAGATTTTGAGATGTGTATCTGAATTATTTAACTGTTGAGCAGTTGCGAGGTTTAGACAGTTTTTCTTCTATACCGGTAATAATTTCACAAGTCAAGACCGTCTCTGGGGTTGAAGCGAAATTCAGTCATAAAGATAGAACGTGCTATTTTGTTTATGCATTTGTCTTAGAACTGAAGTTGGTTGTAGCTTATTGATCCTTAACTTAAATCTGTTGCCACCGATGTGTTATGATAGTTATTGATCTGGTTTTTTTTTTTTCAGTCTTTTTCTTACCAAATTTATATTTGAAGGTCTGAGTAATCAAGATGAAAACTATCCTGAGAGTTTACCTTCTGAGAAAAAAGAAGAGATGAAGCAGTTAGGAAACTACTTTCAAGTTATCGCAACAGTTACAATAAATCAAGTAAAGCTAAACAGAAACAGCGAAATAATGTTAGGATACTGTTTGATCAATATCACAAGTAATTAAAAATGTGACCTGCTAACTTAATTACGGTTTGCAGTAAAATTAAACTGCTATAAGATGTCAAAATAAATGTGACCCTTCAAATACCCATCACTTAAAAATGGCATTAATATTTATTAATTCTTAGGGATTTTTTCGCGACTGAATAGAGTTAAATACAACATAAGATAAAAACCTTAAGCCTTTTATAGATATGTCATTACCTATTGATTGATCTATGTCACGAACAGGAATAAGACTCGTAGAACTGGTAACACATATAATACATGTCAGTGACAACATCCTACGATCTTTTGTGTTAGCACAAAATGATGGAATTTGCCTTTAATTCATCTAAACTGGTAATAGCGCTCACCCTACCGTGTTAAATTGGTCTACACGTTCCTTGACTTAATGATATGTCTTTCATGTTCATCGAACTTCAATCCCTTTGAGCATGTAACGGATCTCTTTGGAGACGAATCCTGTCAAGTAATCCAGACATTAAAGATGCTTCGACAACAGCTTTTTCAAAAGAGTAAAGTGTCGTCAAAAGTAGACCAGGACCTTATTAAAGTATTCAACATCGTTGACCATCTTCTCTTGATATTTGTGGTGGTCATACTCCATAATGAAGTGAAAGGTCATGAACCGTAAAAATATAAGATCACAGCTATCAAATGAGTATTTATGAGCGAAAGCTGGATGACTAATCATTAGGTTACCAAATCACATAACTGATCAGATACCAGACTTGTATAAAAATAACTCGTAGTAGTTATTGATATTATTACATAACAATGACTTAGCGTGGTTCAGCGGTAAATCTCAGAGGCTTATAATGTTAATACTCAGGTTACGATACATATAGGAGAAAGAGCACATATATCCCATTGTGTACGTTTGTGCTTATTAAAGAAAAAACAAACAAAATATCTCAAAATCATCCTACATTAGCACTGTCTTTAAGAAACCTGACTTCGATTTATAAATAACATAAATAAATATTTTAAAAATTACACTTTACTAAATTAATCTGCTCTACACCATCACAGTTACTGTTCGTGTAATTTGATAATAGTGTCTCAACCACTATTCTGTTTGTATTCCCTGGTGTTAGACAAAAGGTCTCGTCGGGACTAGATATTACAGATAGAGCGTGATTGAGGTATTCTTGTATATTCTTTCTTAAAATCTTCAAAATTGTTTTCTTTGAACGTCTCCATGGTGGAAACCGTTGATAAGACACTTATATTTTCTATAATATGCGGTGAAATAAAAAGAAAAGTTTGAGTTTTTAGCGCCACATAGATTAGAGGATAACAAATGCTAGCTATGGAAAACAAGAACTAAAGCAGAGTATTGGCGTCAAAAAAAAGCTATATTTCAGGTAGAATAGAACTTCACAAGTTGACCTTTTTAGTAGGCTTAGTTACAGTCTTAATGCCCGCTTATTTATGTGTATAAAAATTGCCCGATATTTCTTTGTTTGTTTGTAATTAAGCACAAAGCTACACAATGGGCTATCTGTGCTTTGCCCACTACGGGTATCGAAACTCGGATTCTAGCGTTGTAAGTCCGCAGACATACCGCTGTGCCACTGGGGGCCGATATTTCTTTTAGGCACAAGACGAAGAATTTAGTGACCTCATACGTACAAGATGATATAAAAACTAAATCAAGGTAAGTTTCTATGTTTTGTTACACAAAAGCTATTAACCTGTAGGTCTATTATTATTAATAAAAAATATAATTATTAATACTCGTGCCATTGTATTATTTGTAGATATTGAGAATAACAGGATCTTCATAAATAATTATCTTGTTTTTATTTGCATGATTTGGGTAAAGTAAATTTCAAAGTTGTAGTAGAGGATTACAGATTTTCAGTGAAATTAGGAGTAACAGCTTAACAATTGTACATGAGAAAGAAGTAGCCTCCTTATTGTTTAAATACTAAGATTTTGTGGTCTCGATAATACTTAATTATTCATGATTACAGATTTTCAGTGAAATTAGGAGTAACAGCTTAACAATTGTACATGAGAAAGAAGTAGCCTCCTTA
>NW_013665997.1:27879-35596 GCF_000517525.1 Limulus polyphemus | reverse complement strand
AGCTTAACAATTGTACATGAGAAAGAAGTAGCCTCCTTATTGTTTAAATACTAAGATTTTGTGGTCTCGATAATACTTAATTATTCATGATTACAGATTTTCAGTGAAATTAGGAGTAACAGCTTAACAATTGTACATGAGAAAGAAGTAGCCTCCTTATTGTTTAAATACTAAGATTTTGTGGTCTCGATAATACTTAATTATTCAACTGCAATTAATTATGAATATATTAATTTTCAGAAATGCTTTGTATAAAAAAATTCCTTTAGGATTTAGAAACTTTCTTTTTTTTTATGCATGTTCCTCTAAAACTATGAAAGATAATCATTTCCGAGAAAAAATGAAACTTAACTAAGAGAAATTATTACTAATTGAAATTATTACTAATAAGATTGGAATGGATTAAAAAAAGATCTCTTAAATAATCTTCTTAAGTTAAACCAGTCAAAACTTTTTAAGTAAATTTAATAACTTGGAGTGAATGGTAAATAATAATAATGACTTGTTTAACAAATGGTAAAGTATTTATTTACGCTTAAATAAAATTAATTATTATGAAGGTATAGAGGTGACTAAACCTAAGAAAGTTAATATTGTAAATATACTGCTGAATATTTCACAGTAAAGTGACGGAACTTTTAAATGATTTCATAATTAACTATGTATAGTTTATTATTTAATGTCTAAGCCCTATACGTTTACACGAATAAAGAAATAAAATTACTTCTAAAACTCGAATCCTCATGAAGTTGGACAAATTTAATCTTTTTATTTTCCAGATTTCTCCATTATTTTTATTGAATTACAAAATAAACACTTCCGAGGTTTTTAGTCATGGCATGTTAATTTTAATTTTCATAAGAACAACTGTATTAAGTATCTATGCCTGTATTACAGGAAAACTGTTTTCGTTGACTTAATTCAGTTATGACAAGTGTACCCAATTTATCTTTTAACTTTAATGTACCACAGTTTTTACCATGCCTTATTAGTTGTTATGAGTAAGCACATAATAACTCCAACTTTGAGGCATCAGATCATCCAGGAAATTCATAAAGATGTAAGGTTTAAAACTTTCTAGGTTTAGTCACAAGATCAATGCTTGTGCTTATTATGATATTGTAAATAATAGTGCATTGCTATTGTTCAGATACTAGTTCTCAAACTGTGTTTTACTTAAGGCAATATTTTAAATAAGTCCAAGTGTTATCATATATAAACTGTATATTCCAATTTTGGATTGTGTTTGCTATAACTGTTGTTATCACCAGATTAGAACCTAGAAATTTATGTAGCTAATTGCCACATAGTGCATGATATTTCTGTCTTTAGATCATTACTGGAAATATATATATCATTGTTTGTGTGAAATTGTAATAAAGATTATAAACATGTTTCTTTATTATACATTAGGTATTCTGGATTGTATGGAGTAACGGCTACTACACTAGTAAAAAACTATCCACCTTTTGTGGACATTATTGGAGAAGGTTATGTATAAGTTTAGAGTATTTCTTTTTGTTTATCAAATTAATATGTTGACCACTATATGTCTTTACCACTACTGTTAATACGTGGTTTGATTCTCAAGGAGTTTAAGCTTTGTACTATCATTTAGAATAAATTGTTTTTCTTGGTTTCAATGAAGGTTTGTAAATATAATCTGCTCAACTCGGCTTCTTTTCTACTTTGAAGAATTTCTTGATATTCTAGAATCGACATATCTTTTACCGTTATAATATGATATCAGTTGAATGGTTCTACCTGAAAAAGTAAAACCGTTGCATATGTATATAATATTTACAAAAACAAATGTACTCAAATCATTTATAAACTATAGTATACAAGCTTTTACTGTTATAACATGATACCAGTTGAATGGTTCTACCTGAAAAAGTAAAACCTTGTTTCCATTGTACATAATATTTACAAAAACAAATGTACTCAAATCATTTATAAACTATAATATACAAGCTTTTACTGTTATAACATGATACCAGTTGAATGGTTGTACCTGAAAAAGTAAAACCTTGTTTCCATTGTATATAATATTTACAAAAACAAATGTACTCAAATCATTTATAAACTATAATATACAAGCTTTTACTGTTATAACATGATACCAGTTGAATGGTTCTACCTGAAAAAGTAAAACCTTGTTTCCATTGTATATAATATTTACAAAAACAAATGTACTCAAATCATTTATAAACTATAATATACAAGCTTTTACTGTTATAACATGATACCAGTTGAATGGTTCTACCTGAAAAAGTAAAACCTTGTTTCCATTGTATATAATATTTACAAATAAAAAACATTTGTAGTCAAATCATTTGTATACTATAGTATACAAGCTTTTACTTTGAAAAAAAAGAGAGTTTATTTGTTCGGAATTAAGCACAAACCTACACAATGGGCTTTCTGTGCTCTTCCCACCACAGGTATCGAAACCCGGTCTGTAGCGTTGTAAGTCTGCAGAGGGGGAAATGAGTTTATGGTAATTATGCTCATATATTTTAGGTTCAGTTTGATTTACTGGGATGAAATAACTTTAGCCTGAAAATTTTAGAATATTATTGAAAAACATATTATTCTCTTAAAATGAAAGATATGATATTTCAAGATAAAGTTGCTTGTCAGATGTGCTTCTTGCAACAGCATAATTTTGTTAAATGCGACGACTATTTTCTGTATAGGACCCAGGTTGACCTTACACGCCGAATTCATCGTGTGCAGCGTTTTCATAAGCAAGAAGTTGAAGCTACACGTAGAGAAAGATATTTTCTTTAAACTTTTGGAGTTAACTAGTGACTTTACATCTTTGTTATGTGTTTAATTCGTTTATAATGAGTGTTAGAGCAAAAATATGTTTCGTACATTAACTGTGATATATCATTTCTTCTAAGTAAGTTTGAAATTCGTACCAATAACAACATCTTGTCTGGACCTGATAAAATTCATCAAGTCCATGTGTGATATCAATAATCTACTTAATACCTTTAAGCTTTCTTAAAGTGCGGTATATTTATAATAGAATGTGTATTTCTTTAATAATTGTATGTTTAATTCAGATTTGATTTTTCTTGTTTACCTTTAATGGTACTATAGTTCAATTATATAATGGATAGTAGCTGTATTTTATGATTTTTTTTATAATCCAATTCCCAAACATTGCAATAAGAATGTTTTTTCTGTGTATGTTATTTTAGGAGTAGCGGCACTTATTCAACCCACTAATGTAAGGATAAATTAGAACTGAGAGGTCGCCACGATCTCCCTCACCTTCTCCCTCCGACAGGATATAAATTATCAAACTGGTTATTCGATGTGACTACCGTTTTACTAATTAATTACAAATTCAGAAAAGCATTGCTTGAGGTATGTTATTATAAAGAAGCAGCTCTTGCCAGGTCAGAGAGCTTTCAGCTAATGATAAAGTTCCATTTTATACAAAGCGTTCCGTAATAGAGACATTAATATAATCCCATTAATCCACATTTGAATGTATAAAAAGTAACACGGGAAATCTGTATTTAAAGTAGGGGATCGGTGTCCCCCCTGCTCATGAAGTGAGAGTTTGGCGTCTCTTAAACTTTGCATAAGTTTACACCTTTGAAAAAAATACTGATAATCATTCGCCTTTAATAAAAAAATTTAACCCTAAAAAAAGGATAAATGTTGTTAGCTGGTAAAGGTGTGTGTATATATTCCTTTAAAGGGGAATCTGCAGAGCTGATACTCCCTTAAAGAAATTAATTTATTTCCATTTTTCTTGGGAGTGTACATCAGAATATAAATATAAAATAGTTCCTTTCAGCAGAGACTAAGTAATATCGTAAGTATCAAGTTCAAACAAGCAATAATAATGAAAGTGCAAGCAGATAAAAGCATAACAAACGAAATTAAATAGTGTCATTCATGATTCTTTAGCACTAAATCTATTACGAGTTCGCGAAACTACAGGTTATAACTGCTCCTTGCTTTGTCGTGTATTTTAGTTATTTTGGGGGGAGTAAATTTCATTCATATAATTCAGAGATAGTGTGGAATCAGAAAAACGAAAAAAGGAGACTACACACCCAAGTTATTTTAATTTTAGAAGGCTATACTTTTATTAGAACATGGGAGATATTCTTCGACTGGACTGTCCTATTAGTTTTTACATATTTTCTTATTGGTGTGAAGCGCGGCATGGCCAGATGGTTAGGGCTCTTAACTTTCAATTTGAGGGTCGTGGGTTCGAATCCCCGTCACACCAAATATTTTCGCCCTTTCAGCCGTTGGGGCGTTATAATGTGGTGGTCAATCCTACTATTCTTTGGTAGAAGAATAGCTCAAGAGTTGGCGGTGGGTGTGATGATGAACTGCCTTCCCTCTAATTTTTCATTGCTAAATTAGGAACTGCTGGCGTATATAGCTCTCGTGTAGCTTTGCACGAAATTCAAAACAAACAAACTTATTGGTGTAAAGTTGTACTTAGATGTTTTAGTTGTTACCTTTTGGAAATCAATCTCAGTCTTTCTTTACTGAAACATACAGAAAGAGGTGAGGCAAACAAATAACTTGCCTATAAAATGAACCAAACTAATCAGGTAATCAAACTAATCAAGAATAAGGTAATATATATATATATATATATGTGTGTGAATAGATTCTCACAAAGAAGAAGGATTTCTAGTTAAAACAACCAGAGAAAATTTCAAGAATTTATTTTTTTATATTTATTTTCGTATTTGTTTGCATATACTGAAGTAACTAATATATCCACGATATAAAAAAGTGTTTCTGATCTATTGTTGTTGTTTTTTTGTCATTTTACTCTATCAGAAACATATAGGGAGTATGAGATAACTTAAATTGTTTCCTATTTGTGAATATTATGTTTTCTTATACGCCTGACTTTTGGATCATTAGATTAGGTTATTATAAGTTACTGATGCAAACATATTCAATGTATTTCTTACTTTAGCATTATAATAATCAACAAATTTGTTAATTTTTTAAAATTTAGTTTAAAAACAAAACAAAATATTAGTTTACTCCCAGTTTATTTAAACTCGAATGCACTAAACGCTTTTAATTAAAATACTATATAACATCATTTATTAAAGTATCACACAAATCCTACTTCACTAACCCTTTAAGTTCGATCTACATATTAACAGTAAAATATAGCTTTTTTCGTCTACTTAGTGAAGTCTAAACAAAGTTTCAAAGTGAGGGTTATTAAATACTCTACAACAAACGCTTCCGTTGCTTGTCAATCAGCTTTGCATAGTTAGTTTGCCCCATATGAGCAATTTGCTTCGCATGTTTCAATCCAAGCGTTCTTGTAAATGTCAACAAGCCAGTCATCTTCTGCAATTAATTATCTTGAAAGAGGGCAGTTTGGAAATTTATTTAGCCAAAGTATCAGAATTGCTTTAGGAGATTGGCAGTATTAGGTCGTTTATAACATTGGATGATGTTAATACTTTTAACTTTTTATTGGTCTTGTTTAAGGAGCAACCTAAGTCACTCTTCGGGGATCAGGTAATTACGCAACTAGAATAAGAGCCTACTCCGATAAGCTTTTTGTTGTCAAAAGTTTACCCAAATCACATGACTTTCAAATGACTATGTTGCATAAGCCACGACACACAGAACAATAAAACGTATTTCGTAAAAGAAATACAAACTTATTTTGACAATCAAAGAACATCTTACTCAGATAACTATCAATTAATATTTTAATCTGGTGAAACAGTAAATTGGTGAAAACATTTTTATAGTTATATAATGTTCCTTTTATCTAAAACTTTAATATCAATTACAATTTTAATTATTTTGTGTAACCATCATGGCAGGTGTTGTTTACATTTTAAATGTATAAATAAAATTAATAAAATGAGAACATTCTGACCAATTTACATTAGTTAAAAATACTACGAGTTCATATATATTTGTTAAAGACGCTTTTAGGGAAAATTCAATTTAAACTTATATAAACTACGAAAACAGAGAAAATAGTGTCAAAACGTAACGAGAAAAATAAACGTTACATGAAAACTAATGTTAAAAATACTACAAACCTTCTAGCACTCAGGATAAAAGGTCTATCAGGAAGATTTGTTTGTGTGTATTTAAGAGCAATTCTACGCAATGAGCTATCTGCAGTATGCCCTTTGCAGGTATCGAAACCCCGATCTTAGCATTATAAGCCCTGAACCTCAGAGCTAAGCATATCAAGAGGATTTTGTATTGTTTATAAATCATGTTACAATAGACGTAAACATCATAGATTTAATTATATATACCTAAATTGTTTTCCATTGTATGATGGAAAATTTTAAAACAAACTATTTACGACCTAAACAATATCATACGTCACTGTTGACAGTTATTGACTTAAGCAAAAACAGTGCGAATTCCTAAAGTTCTTTATTGACTTTGATGAATTTTACATTAATACACTAGAGGGACACTCAGAAGAAGGTAGCATTCATCATATTCGGCTCTCAAAAAATACGAAAATGTGTCCGTATGTCCGTCGTTATTAACGGCAATTTTTGGCAGGATAATGAGGGATAATATTTTACATATGTCCACCAAGTTTCATCAAAATCTGATCATTTTTTTACTGAGTTGTAGAGCAAAAATAGTGTGAGGGATGTTTTGGATTTTTTTTTACCTTGCTGTGACCTTCACCATCTAAAAACTAATCATTTGTAAGTTGAATCATAATCAAAAGGTATACCAAACTTTCGTCCAAATCTATTCAGCCGTTTTTGAGAAATCTTGTTGACAAACACATAAACATAACTTCCTTCTACCTTCGGTGGTGGAAGTAATAATATGAAACAGACACTTAAAATCCAGCACTCTTACCAGAGAATGATTTTCAGAAGAATATCACAACAATTCACATTCAAAGTTCTTTTAGGGTTAAAGAGAGTTTGAATGGTAGATTTTTAAAAACAGTGGTCTTAAGTATTAGGTCGTCAAGAAATTAATGTCGCTTTTTTTTTAGATGACAAAACCGGAACAACTTATATATCAAAACAAAACATTTATTGATGATGCTTTTCCATCTTACAATCAGGTTCTTAATGCCCTGATTAAAGAAATCACTTGGCTTTGAAGCTAAAAACATATCGATGTCCTCTTTAACACCTTCGACATTAAGTTGGTGTTGCAGCAAACGAAAAAGATGGTAATCCTGATGGTGCTGTATCTGGAGAATATGGTGGGTGAGGGAAAACTTCCCAACCCAACTCCAGGGCGTTTCTGATGAAGGTCTTGATTTAAACGTTCCAGTTGCTGACTAAAAATCTCTGCATTGACAGTTCACTGAGGATTGAAGAGTTCAAAATAAGTTACTCCTTTCATGTCCCACCAAATGCAAAGCATCACTTTCTGCGGATGGAGTACAGGTTTTGGGGTCGGAAGCGGTTTTTGTTTAGAATTGAGCCATTGTTTTTTGGCATTTAATATTCGCATAGAGAATCCATTTTTCATCACCGGTAACAATTCTGTCCAAAAATAGTTCACGCACATTACGCGCCAGAAGAGATGAAGCAACGTTCACACGTTGGAAACGATGATCATCAGAGAGTTTGTGAGACACCCAAACACCTTCTTTATGGAGTTTTCCCATATTCATTAGATGTTTACCTATTGTTTCACTTGTTTCACGAGAGACAGGCAATTTCAGGGCCATTTCACAACTGTGTTG
>NW_013665997.1:23724-27481 GCF_000517525.1 Limulus polyphemus | reverse complement strand
CATCACAATTTTTAAGGCTAGGGTCACCTGAACGAAATTTGCTGAATCATCATTGACACTTACGAACGTTTAAAACATTTCCATAAACTTCTTTGACATTCTTTGTGACTACAGAGCCGTTTCCCTTATTGTATTCAAACAGCATTACATGCCGAATGCGAGTCTTGTCGTGTGCCATCACTATAAGGGATTAAAGTATACTAAACTTTAGACATTATATAGGCTACACTAACGTGACGTTTAGATGGTTCGTTTAACTATTATACGTGATGTACGTTTTTGGGGGGAGAGTCAATGAAAGTGTCCCAAAACGCGATATTAATTTCTTGACGACCTAATACAATGGCTAACGACAACAAAAATACCTTGCTTTGGTTAACAAGTTTTAAAATAATTCGTTTCAAACAACAGTATGAGTTATTAAGTATTAGGGGAAAAGATATCGCTAAATAAAAAAAATTATGTAGGATTGGCTACTGAACTGGGAAACTAATCAAACAAGATAGGGATGGAAATGGACATATCACTTTATCAGGCTAATGATGGCAGACTAAGCCGTTTAGACTTTACACGGAGAACAAAATCCCTACATTACTGACTTCTCTACTTTGTCTATCGAAATCTTGGTGTTTGAATAGAACCTGATCTTTCATTCTTTTACCTTTCTTTTAGTTAAATTTAGAATACTACTTTTATGACAATTTTACAATACAGTAACATTTCACGACTGGTATTTCTGGTTCTATTTGTTTTGCCAGTGAGGAAGCCAGTAATTTGGAGATTATTGGATGGTATCTTCTGTTTCACCCTGTACTTAAGATTTATAAAGAAACACTAGTTTTCTGTAAGAAAGCTAACTTCAATGGGTAATAAATAACATCGTTTACACTAGAATTATAATTTGTATTTTTATTTTGTAAATAATAATAATAAAATAGGTAGTTAAATATCGTGAAGACTATTTTGCTCTATCAAATGCTAATGAAATTATAATTACTGCTAAAACTAATTAGGCGTTAGTCTTGAAGAAAGACATTAAGTGTTGTTTTTTGTTGAGCGTGTATTTATATACTATAATTTGTGAAGTTCACATTGTCTTAGATCAATGAAAAAATATATGTTTCAATATAAGTTAAAAGTTCTTCCCCAAAATATTGTTTCTTTTGGCACAGGCCACTTATTCAACCATATCCTTTTATAGATAACAATATTTAATTTATTGAACTATCAATCAAAAAATCAAATCAGTTTTAAGAAGTTTTTATAACAAGATGTTTTGATCTTAAATCCTTAGGGTAAGGCATCTGTTAGTTTCCAGGAAAAGGGGATTTTTTATTAACTCCGTATTTCGTATTTTGTATAAGGAAATTAAAAAGAAAAACCATCTCCTAGGAAAAAAGTAAGCAAGCCTCGTCAAAAAAGAAAAAAATACAAGATATGCTGTTATAAGCGAATTCTGGTTCACTCCGTATATTTACAGTATGGTGGTAAAATAGACATTAGCTATATTTATTTCTTGTCGGACCAATGAACAAGAAACAGGACTGAACACTACTCTTTTGAAAGGACCAGGAAACGTTCAATTAATCCCCTGACAGAACAAGTCCTAGCACTTTCAGGGTAGCAGAAAACAGTTTTATCGTCAGAACAAATTAAAATAAAACAAGAATGCTTTAGACATTTATAGAACTCTTACAAACTATCAAGACAAAACATTAGAGATTTAGGGAGTAGGTAAGGAAACTTTATAGCTCATATATTGTATCCACATTTTGTTATTTATGTGATAACCTTCACCCTACAATGGCTTCGCGGTAAGTCTCAAGGCTTATAACACTAAAAACCAAGTTTCGATATCTGTGATGGGGAAGCACAGATAACCCACTGTTTGCATTTGTGCTTAACAACAAACAAACAAACAGACGTCGCAGTCCCATGTGGTAATTTGATGAATCTATAACTTGGTATGTAGGTGAAACGTCTACGTTGTGTATTTGTTTAATATGTCGACTGCATAAGACAATGTGTAGCTACAGGCAACGCTTGACATATTCAACAGTGTAATATGGCGACTGAATAAGACAATGTGTAGCTACAGGCAACGCTTGACATATTCAACAGAGTAATATGGCGACTGCATAAGACAACGTGTAGCTACAGGCAACGCTTGACATATTCAACAGTGTAATATGGAGACTGCATAAGACATTGTGTAGCTGCAGGCAACGCTTGACATATTCAACAGAGTAATATGGCGACTGCATAAGACAATGTGTAGCTACAGGCAACGCTTGACATATTCAACAGAGTAATATGGCGATTGCACAAGACAATGTGTAGCTTCAGGCAACGCTTGACATATTCATATGTAGATGAAACGTCTACGTTGTGTATTTGTTTAATATGGCGACTGCATAAGACAATGCGTAGCTACAGGCAACGCTTGACGTATTCAACTGTGTAAAACCACTTTAAAAATTATGTGGTAAAAGAGCCCCACTGTTTTAATGTCAAAAATCTTATATAAAAATAGCCATAAAAATGTAATGTAGGCGTTCGTTATTGACTGGGTGCAGGTAACAAGGCCATGTTCTCTCAGGCATCAAAATCAAAACTAGGCGTTCGTTATTGACTGGGTGCAGGCAACAAGGCCATGTTCTCTCAGGCATCAAAATCAAAACTAGGCGTTCATTATTGACTGGGTGCAGGCAACAAGGCCATGTTCTCTCAGGTATCAAAATCAAAACCCAAACTCTAGCAACCATAAGACTGAACATCCGTCAAAATTTATAGCAAAAGTTGTCACATAAGTGCAATATGTGCTGCTCATCTAAGTGCAGCACGTCGAGTTGGAAACACCATATGTTTCAAATTGAGATGATTTTCTTTTCTTATTGAAAGTAACTCAGATACCAAAGCATCCAATATGTGATTTTTTTGAGTCCGAATGGGAAACTTATAATCACCGTGTATGTTTTCAATACACTTTTGTCAACGAACGACCAAGTTTAATGTTTCTTCATTAATTTAAATATTTCAGGACATTCATTTCACTTCACATATTTTATAGAATACTTATTTCAGGACAAGATAAAGAACCAAACATCATCTTTGTTCGCGTTTGCAGAAAATCACCTAAATTACGCCAATTTGAAATATATATTGTCTTCTCATGGTGTAATAGCATTTTCTTTAAGGTAGTATAAACATGATGCTTACATCTTTGCACACATTGTGAAGACATTTACCTGAAAGCATCATAAAGTGCTGAACTCCTTTATTTCTATTCATGTTTTGGAAGAAATTTACATCATTTCTCAAGGCATGTAAAAAGAGATCATGAGACAGAATATATTGAGAACATGGTGTCATATTTCATCGTTTTTTTGTGTGCTTGCTTTGGAATTAGTCCTAGTCCGTATTATATTACTTGCCTCTATTTTTTGGTACACATAAGACAGGGTATACTGAGAGTCCTTTAGCAAAGCAGCTCCACTTGCAGCAAGATTTCAAGAAATTGTCCATTATGTCTCTCAGGCAGCTATCCATCACGGTACAATTGATTCATCTCTATGTATTTGGCTGACTAAGGCAGAAAGAGTAAGTTATTGGTTTTAAACCTTTTTTGGACATTGGATTACCGTCTTTTCAATAAAAAATATATAAAGAACGTCCTGTGCCCATACATTATATGATAAGAGAAGCGCTTGAAAGACTCTAGGTTAGTCTGGTAATGTCTTCTGTTTTAGGTATAACT
>NW_013665997.1:19144-22746 GCF_000517525.1 Limulus polyphemus | reverse complement strand
TCCGTGATGAACAACTCTATATAATGAACCTTAACCGTCTTTTAATATGATGCTAGAATAATAGAACACAAGTAATGGAAAAAATTGAAGGCTTGTAATCCGTGATGAACAACTCTATATAATGAACCTTAACCGTCTTTTAATATGATGCTAGAATAATAGAACACAAGTAATGGAAAAAATTGAAGGCTTGTAATCCGTGATGAACAACTCTATATAATGAACCTTAACCGTCTTTTAATATGATGCTAGAATAATAGAACACAAGTAATGGAAAAAATTGAAGGCTTGTAATCCGTGATGAACAACTCTATATATTTTGAATTTTTAAACAGGTTAACAGAACTATTCTCTAAAATATGTTTCTAGAAGTATTTGAATTATTTTATGCATGTTTCCACTTGCTATTAATTTATCCATTTTATTTTTGCACAAATTAACAACATGGGGGAAGGTGGAGTAAAAAAGTCCACCTTAACTTGCAATGAGGTTTCACCAATTAATATAAAATGTCATGAAAAGCAAAGGGTTTTAAAATGAGCCCTGTGTTATTTTAAATAACATTTCTAGCTAAAACAAAATTTGGAATTTCATGTAGATCGTTTTGACATCACTTTGTTGCGATCGTGTTGTCATCACTTTGTTACGATCGTTTTGACACTACATTGTTACCATCGTTTTGACACTACATTGTTACGATCGTTTTGACACTACATTGTTACGATCATTTTGACACTACATTGTTACGATCGTTTTGACACCACTTTGTTACGATCGTGCTATACTCGCACTTCGTTTTCTTTTCAGCTTTATTACTATAATCAATAACACAAAGATGTAGAGCTAGGTTATGTTTCTCACTGACAACATTTTACTTTTTTCTTTCGCCTCTCTTGGCATATTCGTTCTGTCTCACATCTCTCGTTCTTCCTTTTTTCTTTTGTTTAACTCCTATCTTTTACATTCCTTTATCAACCGATGTTCCTTGCACCTAATTTCATGACAGACATAGACATTCTGTAGGTATTTAAAAAACAAAAAACAAAGGCTCTGCTTATGATTAATGGCCGTTTTTTCCAATAAGGTTGATAAAACTGACCCCTTCAAATTGGAGTAAAATGGTTTCCATATAACTTATAATAACTGTAATTTAAATTAAATGTTGCATTAAGTAACTGCATTTAAATCATTATTCAAATACTCCGGGAGAGATTTGGAAAGCCGTGTGCTAAGTTGTGCTTTATCTAGGACAGTGCAAAAAAAAGGCTGATACTATATTGTGCAATACGTTAGGGCCAAAGCCTATAGCGGAAATATACGTCATTGTGTGTGGTAAAACGACCAACACGGGAGAAGGGCGTCTTACACTAAGCCACTCAACGTAACGCAATAATACTTTATATGAAAATCAGTAAACTTGATCTGAGTTTCTTTCTCAACATGTTGGTCGTTTCTAATTCCTCGTTGTTTTAAATTAACAAAGTGTAATCTCCTGAAAAATTTACTTTGTAACCATAAGAAATTCAAAGTACCTACTTTATATTAAAATTGTTCAAAAATAAATAAATAAACAAAAATGTCGTCGTACTTCGATCATTACTATCGTGTCCGTCTGCCTGTGAGTTTATGCATGAGCCACATATAATTCCTTCTTATGGCAGCACGTCATAACTGATAATATACAGGGGTTGCAGTTTTACTGAAGGGGATCGTCTTATCTCATTTCCCACTGCTTTATTTAAATTTATATTAAATTACTAAATCCCCTGCTTTGGCCCGGCATGGCCAGGTGGTTAGGGCGCTCGACTCGTAATCTGAGGGTACCGGGTTCGTTCTCCGGCAGGGATGCCACCACCATTGCCTGGTCCCAAGTCCAGGATGAGAAAGGAGGAGGGTTGGGCGCGGGGCTAGCAACTCCACCCCGTAAAAACCAACCTGCTACAAGAAACTGCAACAACAACTTCCGTTGGGAGGTGTTATTGCGGCCCTATGCTCCACTGGGAGTTTACAGGAATAAAAAAAAAATTCCCCTGCTTTATTTAAATTTATATGAAATTAGTAATTTCTCCCTGCTTTACTTAAATTTATATTAAATTAAGTAAATTTTATTAATACGATTTTAAAGGTTTTCACCTAGAACTTAATTTGTACTTATAAATATACCCAAGCTATAAAATTCAAAAACAGCTAAAATGGGATAGAAAAAATATATCATTTAAAAACAACGTTTCGCTACTGCTAACGTAGTATTATCAGCACAATTGTACACAACACTTAAGTACACCCAATTGATGACGTCAACCTTATAACCTTGTGCTATCATAAGTATAAACCTACTCCTTGTGTTTTATTTATTAAAGATTTGTATTCCTTTATTAAAATGGCTTCTTTATAGTTAAGCTTGTTGTTTTACATGGCTTATTTCATCGGATAATTTTAACTTATCCTCAAACCCTATTGGCATGTTGTACTACATGTAATACGATGCTGTGCAACTTTAAAAAAGGCTTATGTCAAACATTGAATTTAAATAAGATATATTCTGTATTCAGGATTTGAATTGGCTATCATCTCTAGATATCAATTTATCATTCCAGTATGGCTTTCAAAGTACTAACAAAAAACACCATTATTGTATATGTCTTTAACGTTACATAGTCAACATATCAAAATACCTTCTCACATCAGTAAGACTTTCAAGCTTGGTTAATTACGGACTGTTGTTGACTGTTCAAGAGTATGGAGAAATTCTATGATACATATAACCATACTGAGGTGCAATATCATTTTCTTTTGGAAACAAAGTAATATAAACCAAAAAGTTTAAGGTATTAAAACGGTACTTTTAGTTTCTAAGATTATATGATATTGATACATCAGTCACCGCAAAGTTTTTTTTTGTTTCTTGTTATTAAGTGCAAAGCCACACACACAGTTGGCTGTCTGCGTTTTGTCCACCGCGGTATTGAACTCCGGAGTTTAGTGTTACGATCCTGAAGCTTACTGTTGAACTGTAAGGGAACTAATGTTTTTATAAACATACTATTAACAATGACATTAACAAATAACAAAAGTTATACATATTTCTGTTGCCATCATTTTTTGTAAGTAACATGCCAAAATGTGGACTTGAGGGTTCGTGGTTCGCATTCCGTTGCCGTAAAATCACCCTCCGCAATTTAGGGTTCGGTTAGTTATAAGAGTGACGGCCAAATTTATAGATTCGATTATAGTAGTCCAAGAGTTGACAATGGGCAATGTTGACTAGGTGTTTTGTCTTTAGTCTTCCAGTTCATGTGGCCTGGCATGGCTTGGTGGTTAGGGCGCTTGGCTCGCAATCTGAGAATAGCGGATTCGAATCTTTATCATCGAACACGCTCGCCTTTTCAGTCGTGGGGACGTTATAACAAGATAGTCAATCTCACTATTTGTTGGTAAAAGAGTAGCCCAAAAGTTGGTGGTGGATGATGTTGTTGATTAGTTGTCTTCCCTCAACCCTACAACTGCTAAATTAAAGACGGCTAGCACAGATATCTTTTTGTTTGTTTGTTTGAATTTATGCACAAAGCTACACAATGGGCTATCTGTGCTCTGATCACCAC
>NW_013665997.1:8879-18666 GCF_000517525.1 Limulus polyphemus | reverse complement strand
TTCCTTTCATATTTACGCACGCTAATGCAGTAACTTTGCGCTAATATTCGAAACAAATACACAAACATTGTTTCTAACGTGGTCTAAGGTATGCCAAGAAATATACACTATATCTAATTTTTAGAAAGTAGAAAAGATAAGTCAAGTTCTATATTTATTTGTCTATTAATAATAAATAAAGAAATACCACATAAAAGTTGTTATTCCCTGTAAATGTAATTAAACATCGTCACATTAAAACTTGTTTTACCAAGGCGTAGATGACTAGTGCATCAGGCAATGAAATTAAAGGCTGGTTCATAGTGCAAAGATGTTAGAATACGGCTATATTGTAATAATCTCAAACTTGTTAGTCAAGCAGAACAGCGTTTCCAAATGGGGAAGCGGGGAGAGGCAGGTAAGGAAATATATTGTATTAGTCCGACACTCCGCAATAGACAAACCGCGAGTTTAAATGCGGCTTCCCATGCAAAGCACATTTTCCTGGAGCGTCGAATTGCACTCAAAAGGTTGGGCAAACCAAGCAGAAAATTGGATTTAAGTTTAAGTCGTTAAAAGCTTTTGAACTTGTTTAATTTGGGAAGATAGTAGTAATGGCTCAGAAACCAGTGCGGCAGACGGAAGGAGCTAATGAGTGGAAATTCTCCTCGATCGACAGAATTTGGAGACTTCGTCAGATTTTGTACTTCGGTCCTATAAAAAATAATACAAACTGCTATAAATAAAGTATTCATTACCCCAGCAATATTATAAATGTATGCTCTTATTCATTCTTGTCGTAACCAAACAATAATATTTTTTTTGTTAAAATTAGAAACAGTTTGGTAGTGTTAGTAGTTAAGCATGAAGCTACGCAAAAGCTTATCTGTGCTCTGCCCACCGCGGGTATCGAGACTCGGTTTCTAGCATTGAAAGTCCGCAGATAAACCGCTGTGCTACTGGGGATTATTAGAAATAGACTTCAGAGAGAAAGAGAGAATTTTACAAGTGGAGAAAATTTAATTCGGTGAAAAATGAAAGCTGTTAGCCTCCGTTTCTCTTCTTATTTTTATTGTAAGAAACGTCAGAAAAACTTAAAAAATACAAAAAATTTCTTTAAAGTTTATATAAAAAACTAGTTAATGTTCAAATAAAAATATTTTAAAGGTAAGGTATTTTCAAGTGTAAGTGACTTTTCAACCAGAAAGCTGCGTTTGTTCGATGCATTTAAACAAACAAACAAATTCTTTCAGATACTGAGAAAAGATGTCTCAAAAATTATGTCATTTCATATATAACATAAATACAACTGTAATAATTTTTTTTTTCTGTTTTGGATATGAAAAATGCATTACTTTAAGATATCTTCTAATAAAGCTGCTTTGTATTTCGATAGTACATATCAAGATTGCTGTAAAACTTTAAGATATCTTCTAATAAAGCTGCTTTGTATTTCGATAGTACATATCAAGATTGCTGTAAAACTTTAAGATATCTTCTAATAAAGCTGCTTTGTATTTCGATAGTACATACCAAGATTGCTGTAAAAAGCATGATTCACAATCACATTCAACGCATTGGAGACTAGTGTTGATTACTAGAGGCTGAAATGAGTTACCAGTAACCACGCACATTGACGTTAGTTACCCGAACAAAACGAAAATACTAATGAACAAAGAATAACATTAAATGTGTCATCTGTAACATTGTTCAGTCCAAAATAAGAACGATATGTCACTTTTTCAATATTATAATACATTTTAATTGGAGCTGTTTTCAAATATTATTATTACGTACCCGTGCTTTGCCTTTTTTTCTTTTTTTAAAAAAACAGGGAATTTGAACTCCATGATCACCAAAACAACTTTTGTAGAAGATCGTATAATATTTACACCTTAATTCCAGATTTTTGGCGTTTCTTTCCTGACGCGAATTTTTTCTTTTGGTTCTTTATATTTCTGAATATCAATACAAATAAGTAATACAAATATAATAGAACCACACAAGAAAATATAAAGCAATCCTTCTACATCTACTTAGCTGATAAAATACTCAACTATCTTAACACAGAAGTGAGCAAAAAAATAATACTACTCCTGAAAACATGCAAACAGTTAAAGATAAAATAGTCCTTTTACATCTATTTAACTGATAAAATACTCAGGTATTTTAGCACAGAAGTGGGCAAAACATGTATACTACTCCTTTAGCTTTGTAAGTCCATAAACTTACCACTAGCCCGATGTGAGAACATCATAAGACTTAGGCGATCGTATAGGCTATAAATAATCTCAAGGTTTAACTGTCTTAAACGAGCTTAGAGCTTAACAGAGGTTCATATGCGAGTCGTTTACAGTTTCAAGTGTGGAACACTGTAGCACTTAAATTCTGTGACCACGCAAAGGTCTTTCAAAGGTCATTTTATCCATTTTCATCCTCCAGGTAAACACTTATTTTTAAAGGCAGTTAGGGCGTTAAAGATATACCTTCATGCTAACGGACTAAGTAAAGCACATCTAAATTTATTTTCACCCAAAAAGGAAACATATCCTGAATATGTTTAGGAAATATTATTTTTTATTTTGCTTTTATACTTGAATAGTATATTTTAGCACACTTACCAAATAGTGCAGTTAACCGACTACATAGCAAAATATTACCTTTGTACATTAAAATACATTTCATGTATTGTAAAGGAGATACTTCAAAGTTTTATTCGCGTATTTTCCATAAGTATTCGACAAATAATAATTCTGTATTAATCTGAAATAAAGTTGTGTATATTTTCCACTGATAGTTATTGTTGGATATTATATGGATACTGTTATAGAAATATACCAATAAAAAGGTGCTGAAAAACATACAAGTTGTAATACTTAAAATTAATTTACCATGATTCCAATTTTGAATCTAGACAAGAATACTATTGCACTGGTAACAAATATTTAATACAATAGTAAGAGAAATATATACAACTAGAAGAGCGGATGTGTATAATTAAATTTTAGAGGCGTGCGTTAGATCTTATTATTGATTTGATTCTATAAGTGTATGCAACTTGCACGCTAAACTGAAAGAGGGCGTTTAGTAATAAACATTTCAAAAACTAACTTAATATTTTTTACAAGGAGAAACGGGGCTATAAATATGCTTTTATGTACACGTATGCTTCAATAATATAACTGATTTTTTCGACCTGTGGTATGTGTTGTCTTGGAAACCCATCAGTAAAACACAAAAAAATCTATACTCTGTTGCTAAGTTACATTAAAATTACACGTTCATCGTGAGATCCTAACACGTGTATGGATCTCTTGATTTTTCAAAATACCACATAATGTACTTTTTCACAGACTGAACCATATGGAATAGCTAACATACACAAAAATTATATTTAATATTAACTGTTGTTCATATAAATTGAATTTATTTTATATTTGATTGAAAAGAATAAAAGCACTTTATTGTATTTAAACGAATGGATAATTCCGTGGATATTCAATTATAGAAGTGAAACATTATTTTAATTATAGATATGTATTTTCCATTATTATAAAATTAAAATATAAAGGGGGATTCCTGTGAGTAGCGCAGACTTTTAAAACTTAGATAAATAAATACATTTCATTTTGGTTCTGGGAAAGGGCTTGCACGTGACAACTTCGTTAACGAAACAAGTTATATTATGTAAAAGGCTACTGCGATTCGCACACGCTGTGTTGTTTCTGACATGATTCAAGATCATATATGACCCACAGTCTAGCTTTGGGTCTCCGGTACTAATCAATTATGGGAAGTCCTCCCCTGAGTGAAGGAACTATCTCTGCTACAATTTGAAACTTGCATGTTTATGACTACGGTAACGATTTACCCAACACAGTGTGTGAAATTTCCGTGCTTTGTTGGGAACAATAGTATTGCGATCCAGCTGTCACAGTGGTCATGTCTACTTAGTTTGTGTGTGTGTGGTCTTTGCTGTTTCTGGTCTTACTTTAACCTCAGCAATGTTTTGTCCAATAATATTACCAAGCAATGTTTTTTCTTTAGTTTATAAAAATACAATCAGCTGTAACAATTAAGTAGGGTACTCAATTGAATTTTGTATAATTTGGCTCTGTTAATAAATTAAACTATAAAAAAAGAAAATAAAAGAAAATGTTTACTAGAAACTGTGTAGGTGGCGTCATCTAGTAATTGTTATTAAAAGTAAATTAACTCGTGTCCTTTAGTTTGTGGCTATAGGGAGCATTATAAAACCACTAGATATAGCTTTATACATGAACGTATACAATATTATAGCGTATTGATATATTTTATTTCTTGCCCTTCTCTCGTGTCTTCATATTTAAAACGAGAAAAAATAACTAAAATAAACAGCCCTGTACAATGTTATGCTGAGGTATTAAATATACAGACGTAGCTAAAGCTTGGTTTAGATGTTTGTTTGTTTGTAATTAAGCACAAAGCTACACAATATGCTATCTGTGCTCTGCCCACCACGGATATCGAAACCCGGATTCCAGCGTTGTAAGTCCGCAGACATGTCGCTGTGCCACTGGGGGGCGCTTGGTTTAGAAATATGTAGTTCCCTAAAAAAAGAAAAAAAAGTTAAATATTTTTCTTTTCTGATATAAAATTATTTATCCGTTTGTTGTATTGATGTAATTGTAGTTATTTTCCTTTTCTTATTGTTGTCGTTTCTTTTCTTATAAACAATAAGATCATCAACAACCAACATCAACAAAGTCAATAAATAAAGATATTTTGCGTACGCTACGTTTCACCGTGGTTTGCTATGTACATTCGTTTGAGCAACTCACAATAACGTACGAAAACACCTCATTTTTATTCGAGAACAAAAGAGGATTTCGCCGTTTCTAATTGGCCATAATTAGATCACAATGTATATACTCTAAACGACTCTTTTAAATAATTAGATTATTTATTTAAATATTTCAATTTCCGTGAGGTAATAAGTTAGAGCATCATTGTAATACAACTTATTAGACTTTTTCCTTGGAAAAGGTGATGCCATTTGTTAAATAATATAGTTTTATATTTTACAGTTGTTGTGAAATAATAGCCCAAAGTTACAACTCTTTGCTTTTTTGTTGTTTTTTTCGTGAAAGTATAACGTTATATATTATCGAATTTATTTGTTTATATTTTGTTAACATTATCTCACAAAACTTGAAACTAACAAGAATTACAACAACAAAAAATCCTGTTACTTGTGGTCTTAAACAATGCATATAATTTTCACGTTTCACACACGGTGTAAGTGTTCAGGTCCAACTTTCAACCATTGGATAAATTATCGATAGTAATGTTTACCTCAGTCACATTTGCAAGTGAAAGGTGGGATTCAAATATTGTGAATGTAGTCAAGATGGGGTTCCTGTTAAAATTAAAGCGATCAGAAATAAAGTTCGTCCAAAAACGTTCAAATCCAGTCAAAGGAGAAAAAGAAAATTGAGATGAAGAAGGAACAGTAAGAATAAGATACTTTATTCTTCTCATTGTAACAGCCCTCATTATCTCAACTAGTTTAGTAACTAATAGACTTAGATGTGATCAATCAGACTTCAACCAACAAAAGTCCTAAAAAGTACTTGAAAAACATATATTGTTGTTTCTACTAAGTGTGCGGAGTGTCCTAAATGTCACGTGTGGAAAATAATTCTTACAGTGCAATTTAAGGTGAAAGTGGAATGGAACTGATCAAAAGTAACCTTGCTTTTGGAAAGGCTTTTCTCATCAGCACCAAAATTGGGGCTTTTCAATACTTTTATAGAAACACGAGATTAAACCATAAACTTTTGCAAAGTTTTATAGGAGAAACTGGTCAAGCGATTAACTTCAAAGTTGCCACCAAAATTCGATTAATTTATTAAATGGATTCGGTGAGTATGTTATTACCCTTGAACTTTCTACAACGCCAGTTTTTAATTTTCGTGCTATTCGCTGGTTAACTTTCTTAGAATAATAACCATAATTACTCGATGATTATGCGTTCAAAATATAATTTCTACCATCAGAGAACGTGTAGATGATTATGCTTCAACTATAACACATATCATAAAATCAGAATTTCATATACATCGGAAATATTTTTTTTTTTACTGTAGTTACTTGTAAGGTTTCCTACATAGTTTATGTGAAAATTTAATTTCAAAGTTCATTTGCCAATTAAATCTTAAAGTTATTTTACAGCAGAATGGTTTTAATTACGTTAAACTTTCTTCAAAGGAAATATGATGTGTAAATTTAAAATATGGTTTTATTTTTGGAAATTATTAACAGTTGTATATTGGTTAATGTTTAAATTCCAGGGATTTAATCTTTTAAAATATTGACAACTAAACTTTGCTGTGTTAATAAATTTTGAAACATAAAACTATCAGCAAAGAATTTACAGCTTATACTTTTATGTAATCAAAATACACATAAAACTTTTAAGACATCAGCTCAAGTTTCAACAGGCAAGAAGGCATGAGATGTCTTTTTAGTTATTTATTTTTTAGCTATAATATACTTTGTTATAGCTTTACGCCAACCGTAACCACAGAGCATAACTAGTAATATACGTTACATATACTAACTTAGCCATATATATATATATCAATGTTTCGCATTAACTTAGTCAATTTCACTACTTTTTGAGGATATGTACGTTCATTTCTTTACCTATGATAGACATTAATTTTGATAAAAAAAACATTGTACTGATTACTTCACAGCTATTTAAAAGTGTTTAAGAACTGTGTTTATTTCAGGGGCAATACAATACATTTCCTTCATCTCTTTGCCCTTGGTGGCTCTGAGGTAAGTTTGCTTGGCTACGACTCTAAAAACCTGGTTTAGATATCTTTTCATTGGGATTCCTATCACAGATAGCCATTGTGTAGCTTTGTGCTTAACAATAACCAAACAATACACTTATTTATCATTGCTTTCTAGAGTATCTTTTTAGTCGCGGCATAGCGGCTCATAGAATGGCTCTGATTTTGTTTATTTTTTTCAAGTACAAACTTTTAGCTCACCGCTCTGTCATCTCTTGACCGATTCGAGAACTAATTACAGTTTTTGGACTCAGAAGGTCAAATCCTTCCGATTGGTGTATTTGACCACGCTCAAGGTCTCATAGATTAATTTTCGACCTGCCAAAAAGAATTTCAATTTGAAGGTAGGGTGGTAGAGATTCTGATGAGTAATAAAATTGAACTTCAAGTGCCGTGGCTATTGAGGGTTCTCTCTTGTTTATCTTTATGTAGAATGTCTACAAAAATATCAAAAGCTGCATTTTTATTTAAGGCATATTTATCAAAAAGTTAAACAGATCCATGTTACAATAAACATAATTAAACAATCTGAAAAATCCTTAAAAAATGTATCATAATTTTTAATCCTATATATAACTAAAGTTTTATTTAGTTATATTACTACGAAGTTCGATATTTTATGTGTACAAAAATACACAAGTGTTTCTAATAATTTCATAATCCTTAAGTAACTTTTTGTGAGCTAATTACTATCACTTTGTTTGTTTGTTGTCAAGCACAAAGATACACTATGGACTATCTGTGCTGTATCGAAACATTTCTTCTTATTATCCGGATCAGAATTTAGGTCAGTTTTGATGTCAACCTCTTCCTATCGAAACTTCTAGACTTGCCTCTGAGCTACAGTAGGACACGTTATCTTGAAGCTCTCACTAAGCTGGGTCTTACACTGTTAAAATCTGGGATTCTATTTCCCACGGTGGCCAGAGCATAGATAGGTCATTGTGTAGCTTTGTGCTAAAACAACAACACCCAATCAAGCTCAAACTTTAACAGTAAACACTTAAGCCTCTAAATTTATACAACAGGAAAAAAACAACAACAACAACATATTTAAGTCACTGATATATTTAATATACCATGAACTATGCATGTACCTCAGTTGATATACACTTGTTAAATGGTACTTGTTATCTACTCGATACGAACCTTAACTTCAAACTAAATAATTCATAATTGGTTAAAAGACCCCATATTGCTTTAACAAAGCGTGTAATAATATAAATGTAGCTTAAGACAAAGAATTATATCTAAGTTTGAATATACCCATATTATAGCCAAATGAATCACAGAAGCTTTATAACGAAAATGTCTTTAAATGTCTTATTACGTTCTAATAAAATTCACTTTTAACACAACTGATGTGTTTAATATGATAAATATTAATTAATAAACCTCCAGGTGAGTAAGTTGCGTAAATAATTTATTCGACAACATTATCACTTTGAACTTTTTTTTCTTAAAATAGATTAGTTAAAATATTCCAAACACTTAACTTTCTTTAAGGCCCGGCATGGCCAGGTGGTTAGGGTTCGAATCCCCGTCACACCAAACACCTTTCATCCGTGGGAGTATTATAATGTAACGGTCAATCCCACTATTCGTTAGTAAAATAATAGCCCAGGAGTTAGCGGTGGGTGGAGATGACTAGCTGACTTCCCTCTAGTCTTTCACTGCTAAATTAGGGATAGCTAGCACAGATAACCCTCGTGTAGCTTTGCACAAAATTCAAAACAAACCAAGCTTTCTTTAACATCATGGTTTCATGTTACTTCCTCATTTAATGGTAAAGTCGTCTAAACACCTTTTATAATAAAATAAGCATATTTTTGTATGCAACTTTTGTTGTTGCTGGTTTTTTTTATCTCTGTGCTCAGTTCAAAGTGGTTTTATTATGTAAATTAAAGAAATATATAATGAAATATTTAGTTAGGGAATCATTATAATTTGTTTGTTTTTTGAACTTCGCGCAAAGCTACACGAGGACTTCCTGCGCTAGCCATCCCTAATTTAGTAGTCTAAGACTAGAGAGAAGGCAGCTAGTCATCACCTTAGGCTATTAATCATTATGGAAAATAATGTTTCATCGAAACATCTTTCTTGCTAATTTCCCCGAAAGAGGATCACCACTCACAACACGATACAGTAGTGTGTTGTCTGTCAGTCAGTCAGTAGATACTAAAATGGCGTAACATACGGGACAATTAACGTTGCAATTTCTGCTGTCCTGACGTTATTAAAACGTGCGCATGCTATGAATCACGAAAAGAATTATGCACTCTGTAGGCTACAACACAGTATGATATGAACTTAAAAAAACAAGAAACAAAAATATTTGTTACTCTTAATTTTGGTTTTATCTACTCTTGAAACAGGACACTTTCGGAGACCCTGCGGAAGTACATCTAGTCCATATTAACATTTATGCTAGTTATTCGTTTTAGTATTTCGAATTTCAAATAAGAGATGGCAGCATATATACTTCTACCAAATGAGTCTAGTCAATTATGACAAATGTATGAAGGTTGGAGACAGTTATTTGTAAATTTATTTGTGTACAACGTTTCATCTCTAGCACTGATCTTGTTTCACTATTAGAGACGAAACGTTGTACAGAAATAAGTCTATTATCCCACAAATAACTGTCTCAAAACTTCAGATTTTTCGCAATAAGACAAATATGTATTAAATATTAGTTTGTTTTGTAGTTATGCACAAAGTTTCACAATGGCTATCTGTGCTCTGCCCACCACGGGTATTGAAACACGGGCAATAGCATTGTAAGTCTGCAGACATACCGCTGTGCCACTGGGGGAGGGGAGATTTGAATATTAGAAGAGTCATGGGTGTTTCAAAACATTGAGAAACACTGGGAAAAAAACAACATTAAATACTAATTGTTTTGTTTACACTACACTGAGTGGTCACAAGTAAATAGACACCTAATTATTCGTCATTTAACTGAT
>NW_013665997.1:0-7975 GCF_000517525.1 Limulus polyphemus | reverse complement strand
ACTTCGAAGAGCGATCTACTCCAAGTTTTAAAGCAAGAGTGGGAGAAAATCCCAAAATATAAAATTGACAAGATGATTCTCACGATGCCCCAAAGGATCAACGAACTCCACGAAGCGAAAGGAAGGTCTACTAGATATTAATTAAATTATAGATATATCAATTCATGTGAATATGACTGACAAATTTCATTTTTTCTGAAAAGGTGGTGTCTATTTACCTGTGACCACGCTGTGTACATGCTATGTAACTTGGTCAACTTCTTAGTAAGTTTTATTTATGATAATATAAATTAATTATCATATTAATGATAACTTAGATATTCTATCATAATTATAACCGATAAAACAATATGTTGTGTAATACCACCGCAAACGACTACATAATTATAACCGATAAAACAATATGTAGTGTAATACCACCGCAAACGACTACATAATTATAACCGATAAAACAATATGTGTGTAATACCACCGCAAACGACTACATAGTTATAACCGATAAAACAATATGTAGTGTAATACCACCGCAAACGACTACATCTCTCAAATCTGAATGAATTCGAATAACCAAAAGGGTAAGTAGTAAAAGTTATATGCCCTAATGTTTTATAGTTTCGTGTTTGTTTGTCTGTTTTTTGTTTGTACCAACTATTCGATTTCACGTACACTTTCAAGCATTGAAAGAAGGAACGTAACGCAAAATTGTTTTCGCGGTCGTAGAAATATATTTTTCGATGAAAAATAACGATATTACAAAATACTTGGCATATTCCAATCTACAGTAGTTTTACGTTGAATGTCCTGTTTAAGTGAAACAAGCCCAAGAAAGTTATTGAAATACCATATTATTACCTCTTCCTGAAATAAATATTTCTTCACATATTTTCTGGTACTCCCAATGTGTAACAATGTAATGATACTCCTTTGTATTTTACCCACTGTTCATCATAAACATGACTAAATAAACATAGTCCATATAAAAACTTTGAGTTTGAAACAGCAACTCATTCTATAAAAAAACATTATAATATGCAGCGTGATGTAGTTGTCATTTGAAAAATAAAGTCTTAGGCCGGCTTGGCCAAGAGACCTACATATCTGGTTTCGAATTAAGGTCCAAGGTTCACGCCACGATGTGCTGCAGAATAACTCTGTATTTTCAGCTGTAGGAGCAATATGCCTATGACGTTTAATCCCATTATTCGTTTAAAAGAAGCCGTGTAGGCTGCCGACTGGTTTTCTTCTCTCTAAATGACAATTTTAAATCACATATTGCTATAGTTGAACGTTGACGTTCCTAACTTGGGAAACATTATAAAGTGTGTTTTTCAGACACACACACTGTTCCAAGGAAAACTTGATCCATAAATTGTCTTTAGACATTTTTTTGTCAAATAATAAATATTAATCTTCACAGTTTTACTCATTGTGCAAGACATTTAAATATTAATCAAAAAGCCATAACTTAAGATATACTAAATATATTATAAGTGCTATTTCCACAAATTAAAACATGAGCAAAGTTACAATGGACTACGTAATATTTGAGCAAAAATATCAGTTGATGCGTACTGTATACAGAAACTTCTTGTAAAAACCTATTTTGAACATTTAGAATCATAAATACTTTTCGTAATTTATATGTGTTTACACATAATTTATATGTGTTTACACATAATTTATGTGTGTTTACATGTGTAGAAAAGTATAGTTTAAAATATTTCTTAAGATAAGTTCTTATTCCACGGTGCATTAAACAAGTTTGTTTATTTGAAGTTAAGCACAGAGCAACACGATGGGCTATCTGTGCTCTGCCCACCACGAGTATCGAAACCCTGATTCTAATGTTGTAAGTTTACAGTTATTGCATTAAAATATCGTGATAATGATATGTATTTTGACATAAAAACATAAAACTGACACCAAAAATTATATACATGTATTTATGATATTTTGTTATTACTATTCCTACAATAAAGTATATATATTCAAAGTTTTTAGGATAACTTTTATCCAAATAAATAACATGAAATAAAACAAAATAACTAATAAACTTAACAAGTAATTTATTTAAACATTTTATTATTTGTTGATTGAAAAAGCTTTTATAGGAAACTGAAATGAAATACGTCATCATTTAATAAATATTAAGCAATATGTGAATAATTAAAATAAAATAGTGTCTAAATTCAATCGAAAGAACAAAATCCAAAACTTTCAGAAGAAATCAATTTTATTTCAATTTTAATGTAAAAATACTTTACAAATGTTTTGTAAATTAAATATTTTGAAACTTTTCACCTGCATGGCCACCAACTTAAGAAATGTAAGTATAATATTCCCACAGAATTACTGTTTTAATGTGTCTTACGTGTGCTATAAACTTATAATAAGGCCTAACAAGCGTTATATCCCGGGACATTCAATAAATTTATAACATTTCCACGTAATAACCATTCTACATGGCTACTCTGACATGTAAATAATAAATCTATTAGACTGTCTTTTGGTTTTCAATAATTGGATAACGTTTTTTATATATGGTATGACTTTTATCTATTTAACAGTTTGTGTGATATAAGACATTTTTTCCAAGAAAGAAAGAAAAAAATTATAATAACTGTTGAACATTTTGTTAGTGGTTTTTCGTTTCATTTCAAAACTTTTTTTTTTTGAAATCCAAGAAATAGCTTCAAAAACTCAAATGAAATCAGGTAATAAATTAATATTTGAGTTCTAGAAATATTTTAATTTCCTGAGTACAAACTTTATAGCATTTAAAATTTAGAGTGCACTTATTATTATGAATAAGAAAAAATAAGATTTTTCATAAGTGTGTTATTTGTCTTGATTTTAAAAATAACCCTAAAATATAAATAATACGACAGTACAAAATGTGCTTTATTTCCTTAATGTCAACTAGGTATGAAATAAATGAGCTACAAATAACAAAATTGTCAGATTCTTCTTGTGATGTTTGTCTTATGAATGCTAATACGAATTTCTAAAACAAACAGTCACACACCATAAACCACAATGAGTTAATTAATAACAATTGTATAAGACATTACAATTACATCATGATGTTATATTTGAAAATATTTGATAAATGTTTCAAGATCAGATAAATTTTATGAATACACTGGTATATAGTACACAGTATAAATAAACACAATTAATTACGTAGAGAACTAGAAACGACCGCTAAATAAACGTTTGGTCAGGACAGAGTTATTATCATTTAATAACCACCTTGCTTTTAAAGAAACTTTCAATAAGGGCTTTCTCACATTGGTATCAAATTTCAGTAATAAGCAAAGATATGTTCTGTATGGTAAAGCCCGCGCTTTGTTCAACCAGCTTACCGCCCATGAGTACCAATCAGCCCCCAAGCTTTCAGCTGACGTACTAGAACACGCTTCAAAAATATTGTTTACATCTATTAAAAAAAAAACACACTTTTTATTCTCTAGGTCATAGCATACAATATGCACATTGTATGAAATAAAAGTAATTATATTATAATTATAGTGGTACTGATATAGTTATACTAATGTATTATGTTTGTACTACAACATGCATGTAGTGATTGTATCATAATTATACATCATCTACACTTTCTCTGATGGTAGAGAGGGAAATTATATTTTGAACGCATAATCATCGAGTAATTATGGTTATTATTCTAAGAAAGTTAACCAGGGGTAGTTCTATTACCACATTACCAGCTATTGTGTTCAGTTTATGGTGGAAGATTGTACTCAGTAGTTCTATTACCACATTAACAACTATATGTGTTCAGTTTATGGTGGAAGATTGCACTCGGTGGTTCTATTACCACATTACCAGCTATATGTGTTCAATCTGTGATGGAAGATTGCACTCGGTAGTTCTATTACCACATTAACAACTATATGTGTTCAGTTTATGGTGGAAGATTGCACTCGGTAGTTCTATTACCACATTAACAGCTATATGTGTTCAATCTGTGATGGAAGATTGCACTCGGTAGTTCTATTACCACATTACCAGCTATATGTGTTCAGTTTATGGTGGAAGATTGCACTCGGTAGTTCTATTACCACATTAACAACTATATGTGTTCAGTTTATGGTGGAAGATTGCACTCGGTAGTTCTATTACCACATTAACGACTATATGTGTTCAGTTTATGGTGGAAGATTGCACTCGGTAGTTCTATTACCACATTAACAGCTATATGTGTTCAATCTGTGATGGAAGATTGCACTCAGTAGTGCTCAAGTGGTTTGTGTAGACGAATGTCGGAGAAGGTAAAATGTTGGTCACTCACAGGAAAAAAAGCAATACTTACAAACAAATAAAGTTCATTAAGCTTAAGCTATAACTTAGGTGTACGTCATATTTCTTGTTGATAATGTTCTGACCTTTCGAGACCATTTTGCGAAGGAACTTCAGACGTATCTTCTATACCTAATTCTATGCAATAGTTTTCATTTTTCTTCCCTGATTGTATGGAAAAAAAACAGAAGAAAAAGAACAGTAGGATTTTAACATTCATCGTACTATTACGATGTAGAGAAACTCCAGTCTAAGTTGAGTATAAAGTATTGCCAAAGTAAATTAATTATGTATTTAAATCCTGTGTAATCACATATCTTAGTTTTGGTACGAGTTTTTCGTTTCTGAATGACTTTGAAGAAATTTTAATAATAATTTTTTCATCTCAGAGAGGGCAGCAGCGTCAACGCATGATAGTGATAATATAGGCCTACGAATTTAAACTTCATAAACGTTGTTTTGGTTTTAATTACGGATTATCCATAATTCAGCTACGCAGATTTCGAAATAATATTAATTTTTTTCTACCACGTAAGGATTTTTTACCAATTGGGAAGAAAAAAACTAACTTAGATCAAATTATTATTTCGTTTACCACAACGAACATTTTTTATTATGTTTGTTAACAAAAATACAAACAAACTGAAGAAAAGGGAAGAACATTGATGTCAAACGAATATGTTGTTTAAAAAGGTTTCAGTATTGAAAATTCAGCCATAGCAGAACATGTACATGAAATACAACATAAGGTATTGTGGGAAAAAAATGTAATATTAGCTCAATCAAAAGGTATTATAGCCAATAACATTCAAGAATCCTTAGAAACAATTAAATATAAAACGATCATGTATTATTAAATAGAGATGAAGGTCCAGCGAATATTTATGCAAAAATGTTGGGTGACGTTCTTTAAAATGTTCACGTGGGAATTGTAAACCTGTACAATAGTCACATGACCTTTGTAACAAACAAAGAATAACAAAAAAGTATACATAAGACACGATTATGTCTTTCACCTCATTCCTCAATATGACGTTGCAACATGTAGAATCAACTTTTTTAGTGGTCGTATATTGACCTTAATTAAAATGTTTTTAACTATGTACCCATTTTAATGTTGTGTGTTATTTGTTATTTTAATATTATTCACAACTGCCAAGAAATAATACTCATGAGTATAGAAACGGGACCTACGGTAAAGAAGTTTGCAAGACATAAACTTAAAAATATGGATATATCAACTACAATTCCTGGTGAGATGTAAAAGAAAGAAAGTTATTCCAAAATTTATAGAAGTGAAATGTAATATCAAAGGTATAAACGTGGACTATTGAGTGAAAAGAATTAAACAACAGTTATTACGTATTACCATTCAAAAGAAAAGAAATGCCATAGCCAAGCAGGAAATTAAGGTATATCAACTACATTTAGAAGAAGGAAATTAAAATTATGAATAACATTGGATGGAATGGGAAAATATTACTTGAAAATGAGAGACATTGATAAATATAATTATAAATTAAATCAGAAATATAAAAGTTTGATAAATAAAAAGAAGATAAATAAATTAAATTACATAACTTACCTGAAGTTTATAAAAGTTTCTGGGAGAATTCTAAAATTGTAAATAAGTCAGATGTAAATATGTCATTATGTAAATAAGTCAGATGTAAATATGTCAGGTGTAAATATGTCATTATGTAAATATGTCATTATGCAAATATGTCATGTAAATATGTAAATTGTAAATATGTCATTATGTAAATTGTAAATATGTCATTATGTAAATATGTAAATTGTAAATATGTCATTATGTAAATATGTAAATTGTAAATATGTCATTATGTAAATATGTAAATTGTAAATATGTCATTATTCTTAATAATAATGAGTTAGAGGTATTAAATAAAAGTTTAGGGTTTGGTTGTAAACTATTGAGTATTAATTAGAAAGAATTGATAATAGATATAGAAACTAACTTAGATAATTAGAACTGTAATATTAGCTCAATCAAAGTATATATAAGACACAATTTGTTTGCAACTCACTCCTGAAAATAACGTTGCAACGTCGAAACAACTTTTGAGTAGTTATATACTGACCTTAATTAAAATGTTTTAACGTTATTTATTATTTTAACATTTTTTTCATTTAAAAAAATGATATTTTCACATAAACTATCAAAGCTATGTTTTTCCAAAACTATTGACAAAATTAGTTACTCCTCATATTGTAATGCAAATATGCCCTTCATGGCCTTCAAAATGGATAAAATTTTAATAAAATACCTAATACTTATTCCATAATCTATTATCAAAATGTCTGCTAGCTTCGACTTTACTTTTTTTTTCTCAAGCTATAGTAAAAAAGCAAGAGCTTCAATAATATGATTATTCAACCAAAATCCAGAAATTTAAGAGGCCATGGCGTCTTCTTACCAAATACACTCCTCGTTTTGAATTGTTTTTAATCTGTGGCAGCGAAAGTTTTTTTTTTAGGTTTTAAAGCGACATAATATTTTTCGTTATTGTTATTATGTCTCAATCTTAAGTTTTCCGAGGAAAAAAACACTATCCGATATTTTTCTATTAATTTTGACCTAAAAAAGTACATTCTTTTCATTTTTCACCGTAAATTTGTTTTTCCTAAAATATTGCAGAAACTAGTTTTTCCTCAAATTTCAGCACAAAGATGCCTTAGATTGAATCGATTGAATAATCTGATATCAAAATGTTCTTCTAGCTTCGGTTTTACTCTTCTTTTTTTCAGATATAATAAACAAAAGAAGAGTTGTAAATATGAGATTATTCAACCAAAATTACAACATCTCAAAGTGTCATGACGTCTTCTTGCACAATAAACTCTACTTTTCTACTATTTTTAATCTTGGTTAGCGAAAGTTCTATTTTATTTAGCTTTAAGCAAAACAAGTGAGCATCATATGTCACTAGATGGCAGAGCGTAGATGCCTTGAAAGGATGAATTGTTTGTTTTTGAATTTCACGCAAATCTAGTCGAGAGCTATATGGACTATCGTCCCATATTTTTAAGTGTTAGACCAGAAAGAAGACAGCTACACTACACCACTTAATACCGACTCTTGGGGTTTTCTTATCAACGGAAAGGAGGTTATTTTCATTTGAATTAGCTTACTTCATAGAATAAACTGTTCGCTATTCTACCTTACCGTTAATGTGTACAAACGTCGTTATAATATTACATGTCGAGACAAATTATGATTACAAAAAGAGAGGTTTTTAGGTGAATCGCTAAAGTACATGGGGCTTAAAATCGTTCATCTAATATCTAAATTGGAAATAATATTAAAGCACCAAATAATAAAGCATAGTGTTGTTTTCATGTCATAAGCATGACATCTTAAATAATTGGTATATTTCTTTATAACATCTCATTCTTTTAATAATAGATGGAGAGGGGTAACATTATGGAGAATTACAGTATTCGTTAGTGAAATAATAGTACTAGAGTTCTTGCTAGTTTTGCGTCAACGAGATCACGTGACTATTCTCAGGCCCTCTGCTTTCTAGAACTATCCTGTACCTTGGCGAATGCCCTAGCATTTACTACATATATATTTGTCTGGTATATATATAAGACGCTCACAACGTGACAACAATGTATGTGTAGGTAGTGA
>NW_013665996.1:635785-638431 GCF_000517525.1 Limulus polyphemus | reverse complement strand
CGATACAAACTTTTAAGTTAGACAGTCAGTATGTTTCTCGTCACTTTAAACTTCACCACTTTTATTAATGCACACTATAAATCACAGTGAGTCACAATCTCGATAATTTTGCTCTCTACGAGTGCAAAACACATGCTAGCTCGAAACAGAATCATAAATTACCTGAAACTCACAGTGACTACTGTTCTCTTAACCATACATTCATCATTCCCTGGCTTTCCTCTACCAGGCTTATATACTAATGAAGAGGCATCTACAACATTCGAGGAGTTCCCTGATAATTCGAAAAACTCAGTCACGCATGCGCCAGCAGTGTCACGTGACTTCCGCTGTCGTAACAATACTAAACATAGAATTTAACTGACTAGTGTGAAACGCCTAAGCTGACGTAATATTGAAGGTTTTGAGGCAGAACAAAAGTGATAAAATCACGCTTGACTTCAGAGGTTTTTCAAATAATCATTATAATTAATTTATGAATTTTGCTCCATAGAAATGTTAGAATAACATTTAACCTATGTGTTGTTTACCACAAATCCCTGCTCAGAAGGCCTTTCCTTCAAGTACTAAAACTCATTCTCTGGATTGAATTTGAATGTTGCTTCTGTGCAGTACAATTAAACTAAACTAAATCCGTTTATTGTTTGTCAAATATTCAAGTGCTAAATAATTAGTAACATACACTGTGGAATAGTAATGACAATAGTATTAATTACACAGATGTTTCGATATTTTAAAATTGAAACTTCCGATAGAAGTCAGTTATGAGCAGTAATTGTGCAACTGAGGCTAAGCCTTCTTCAAAGCTTAGTTCAGTGGCAACATTAATTTTAGTTCCTCTATAACTGATCCTTCAGTCTGAGATGTTTACTTTAAAGTATCATTGTGTTTGTTTTATCATATTTTAATTATGTATATTTTAATAGTGAGAGAAACTTGATAAAGGTCTATTTGATACAAAGAAAAAATTCAGGAACAGCATGATAAGATCTCGAAATACAAAGTTCCATTTGATTGCATTTTGCATACTTCTATATTACTATAACTGAGCTATACTGTTACTAGTAGTGTTAATAATATCTGTCTGTGGAATTTTCGGTTTTGCTTTGTTATCTTGTAACTCAGTGAAAATACAGATAGCAAAATCCAATCTTAACTTAAACAAAAAATAACTAAGAATATTTCCTTGCTGGGTGCAACTAACAGACAAAGTTATTATTTAGTATGTTACCGGATCGAGAAAGATACTGAAGTCCATACATTCAAAACTTTGAATAATATCGATATATTGCTGGATGCACTAATGGTCATAATGATACTATTCAGCCAAAATAAGCTGACTTGATATTGAATTGAATGTTCGTTGTCCACTTACTGATTGGCACAGTTAGAATGCATGAGAAACAAAAAAATGACAGATCACTATTGTAGTTTTAGTGGAAAATAGTTCATATGCTCTTTCTTGTGGTAAAGATTAGATGAAATATATTGAATGTACTGAGGGCTATGTTAACCCTTCTATCCCAGACTCCTTTGGAGAGAGTTTTTGATTTCTTATACATGGGATACAACTACACCAGCTAGCAATATAATTACTGTGCGTCTTGTATTTCATCGTTTATATAAATTGTATCAGATCTTATAAAGGACACTAAAGATTTAAAAAAGAAATTCTCTAGTGGGTTTATTTATTTTATTTTTTTACATAACCAATAAAACTAGTGTTTGCGAAAGTAAAGTTACATTATCTTCAAGTAATATATTTTTAATGTGAGAAGTTAACAACTGCTGCATGAGGAAAAGATGCATGGTATTGTAACATGTTTCTGAGAGAGTATATATAAAGAATTGATGATGACAAAACCTTGTCGAAACGTTGTACATTTGCTGTTATATTAAACTTATATTAAAGTTTTTCTTCATTACCCATTCAAGCCGTCTCCAGCCATTATATAAAGAATTGGTTTAGAGGGTGGTCACTAAATCAACAAATTTTGGGGAAAAAACAACTTTTAATGGGTTTAGATAAGCCTCGTGGTTTTTCCATAACAACTGCTGAGCAAGTAAATTCTGTAGTAGCACGAGACAGCTAACGCAAAAATTAAACAAAAATGTTATGAAGTATAACACCCCTACATAAATATTAATTTTAGAAGTACAAACTTCAAGCCATAATTTGATACTTAGTTTGTCTTAGAAGCTAAGTATTTACACATTTAAACCTTCACATCAAAATTGCAATGCTTTCGTAGTAACCTATGATCCTATATTATCATGGTATTGTTTCGTTTTTATTTTTTTAAAGTTTACCTTTTTTGAAGTGATTGCTAGTCTGAATTCTTTTGGAAACTCAAGATGGTCGTTTTATTGCTTTTTTGTGATTGGTGAAACCGAGAAAATGCCGTTCTCTGCACCCGCATGTCTTTGTTCATATCTTTAAAAGTAATTACTCTATGAATGTCTGTAATAAAATTTAATATTATGTGTATTGATTTTTTTTTTACTCCTTCACTTCGTACATAATATAGGGATTAGCTCCCTAGAGCGCACACAGCATTGAATATCTACAAGTTACAGTCATCTAAGGTTCATCTATTACACAGGCCTGCAAGTTTAAACTTCATTCAAGTTATTTTGGTTTTAATA
>NW_013665996.1:628872-635055 GCF_000517525.1 Limulus polyphemus | reverse complement strand
TGAAACCCAGTTTCTAGCGTTGTAAGTCCGCAGACATACCGCTGTGCCACTGGAGGACGAGCCTTACAAGACATGTTAATTTAACGTATATGTTACATAAGATGTCTACTAAAATTTCTTGAATGTCCTTCAACGGTACTTGTGAATGTATGAAAACGAACGCATTTTATATATTATACTTATAATAACCTATTCACATAAAATATATTCGGTTGAAATTCCATTCATTTATCGTTTTGCTTATAGAAATGTCGTAATAAGTTACTGGATGTTGATGCTTTGCATTTGGAGGGACATCAAAGTAGAAATTCATTTGTAACTTCTCAATCCACAGCAAACTGTCAATGTAGAGATCTACAGTCAGCAACTAGAATGTTTAAAATCAAGCCCTTTATCAGAAACGCCCTTCACTCATCAATCGGAAAGGTGTTCTTCTCTACGACAATGCACGTCCACATGTGGTACGTTTGACGCAACAAGGAGCTGTATTGGGAAGTTCTCCTTCACCCACCATATTCTCCAGATATGGCACCATCAGATTACCATCTTTTTTCGTTTGGTGCAAACCATCTTAATGGGAAAACGTATGCAAATGTGAAAGGTGTTAAAGAGGACAACGACGTGTTTTTGCTTCAAAGCCAAGTGATTTATTTAATCGGGGCATTGCCACCTGGTTGTAAGATGGAAAAGCATTATCGATAAGAATGGAACTATTTCATTTAATAAATGTTTTGTTTTAATATATAATTTCTTGACGACCTAATATTTCACTTGTTGCAGCAATACGAGAAAAATTACTGTCTAAAATAAGCCTCAATATATGTTTTCTGAGTCTATACATATTACCTTTCACAATCAACTCACCAGTTGTACTAATAGTACAGTAGCACTAATTCTAATAGATATTGTGACTCATTGCATTAAAATATCAAATACAGTTGTAGAAAAAAAAAAACGATTGAGTGATGAAGTTTTGTGTGCTGTAAAGTTTATTCTTTGGAAAAGTAAGATAATGTTTTATTTTTATCGTAATAGTGTACAATAAATTTGTATGAACTCTAAAAATAATAGTTATTATGATCATTATTTGTTGTTAATAAGTTTTTAAACATTCACATAAATAATTAGAACGAATTTTATTTCGCCACCTATAAAAAGGAAATATAATTATATTCCCCTACATCGCATGCGCAAACATTGCATCGCAGTAATAATGTTACATGTATCCAGCTGACACCTTACTCAGTCGTAGGGTTAACATTGATTAATAATTTTATATTTATTTTAACTTACATATGTGGGAGTGAAAAATCTAACTAATAGCAAGACATGGATATGAAATAGATATTTTAGTTTAATTTTACATCCTATGCAAAACCTAGCCAGTAACTTAAATTATTTAACCGAAGGTTTCAAAACTGGAATATCTTCCCTCATGAATTTAGCTGGAGAAGGGGGAGACCCCAACAGTGGAGTTTTTTTTGTGAACTTCAATCAAGACTGCACGTAAGTTTCCGAAGTTTACCAATGCTTTTTTAACATTCAAGCCGTCTCCAAGCATTATTAGTCTCAAAGTGGGTTCTTCATCATCAAATTTAATACTCGCTAATAGTAATAGTTGAAATTCAATCATGAGATTTGATTTAAAACTTACAATAATAACTTCTATAACGTTATTGAAAGTAGAACTTAGAAGTAGTACTAATACTACTCGTAATAAGTAAAATGTAGTTAGAATTGAAGTACCTTACTCAAGTTATTGTTTCATTGTGCTGTAGTTTCCTTATCTTAATATCTTGTTGTTTGCTTACCTAATTTTGTGTAGCATTAGTATTAATACTAGGGTTATACAGTCTACTCATAAAGTTATACTGGTGTGACTACAATGGCTATGATATTGTGTAACAATCATGAAATGCTTTGTTTACCATTCAACTGTTTCTTTGATTTTGTTGAAAAATTTATGCCAATCCCTCCAAGTCTAATGGAATCAGTAAATTATAGATGATAATAAAATAATTACATGTGAAATGAATATGAGTATAATGCAAATAAAATCATAATAATTGTGTCAAAAAAAATCACCTGCAAACAGTTGTGATAACTAGGTAAAGAATGGGGAAGTAAATATTCCTTATACATTGAATATTATGATTCACATCATCTGTAAATAATTTAGCATGCATTCTTACACAGAGTCAGTGGAATAGCCAAACACTAAATATTCAATGCTTCATTGGGCTGTGAGGTAGGTTCTTCATTTTTGCTAGAGCTTTTTGTCAGATGATTTCTATGAAGACATCATATCAAAGATGTACCATGAACTGTACCAGCAGTTTTCATTGTTTCAGTAAGAGAAGCCCCTGCTATACAAAGTCCTATTTTCATACTTACTTGGATGTATGAGTGGTCATTTTCTTTATTTCTACACACATCTGTAAATATGAACTGAATAGACCTGTATAAAAAGAAAAAATTACTAACTACATGATTAAAAATAATTTGTATGTGCAGCACCTTCTCTTTTTTTTCTTAGACTTAAATATTTTTGACAATTTATTCAGTTCAAATTAATCTGGTATTCTTAATTGTTTTGTCCAAACACCATATAAGCCTATTACTCTGATTTCTGCTTTTAACAGTATTAGAGATGGTGGGTATCTGGAGTTTCAGAAAGCTTTGTATAAGTTGACTTACAAGTGATTAATTCACAAATTAGATCATTTTATGTTGCTGGAAAAGTTACCTCAAAGTTTTGAATTTTCACATCGAAGAACTAGAAGTTATTTGATTCAGGTGGTTAAAGTTGTGGTTTATACCAGTGGTTTCCAAACTTTTTTAGCTTGTGGCACACTTTTAATGTCTCATTTTTTGTGGCAGATATAAATAAGTCCATACGACAGGCCTAGTGTCCCCCCCCCCCAAAAAAAAAAGACAGGCGGAAATTACTCTTATACTGTGTATCAAAGAGAAAATAAATCAAATTTTAAATTTTAAAAATCTGTTAAATTGATAATAAACTTACATTACTAAATAAAAATTACTTAATAATTGCTAAATTCTGGGGCACACTTGAAACCCTTCCACAGCATCACCATGTGCTGCAGCACACAGTTTGGGAAGTATTGGTTTAGACAAGATTCCTATTGATAGTCTGTGTCAATGGTGAAATGGAAAGGTTATAAATGATATTGCATAATAATAGTGATAATAGGCTTAAGTTTTAACATCTTAAATGAAACTTCTCTTATGACAGGAATATTTTTGAGTTGGCTATTAACTTATGAAATGGATTACTGATATTTGAAGTATTTTGAACTTTTATTGCATATATTCTATATAGATACATGTAAATATATGGTTACATTGTACTTAGAGTTGAAGTTTTGATAGGAGTGCCTATGATGAGCCAAGTCATTTTATCATCTTGTTGTTTCTATGTTGTTCTACAAATGTACAGTTGTTCTGATTATTTAAGCACTCAGTCTACAAATCAGGCAGACATGTTGGTAAGTGATTCCCCAAAGTTTTCCAGTAGTTCTTTTTTTTTTCATCTGAATAGATATTTGAACTTCTTGCAATATCTGGAATCTGAGTTGCCCACCAGAGTGGCAAATTCACACTAGTTTCTAGGCTACGAGAGAATAAATATCATAATCCAAAATGAAATCCCACACTAAACATTTATGGGTAATACAAGATGTTGTTCTTCAACTCTATAAAGATGTTTTCTCTGTGGTTTTTGAAAATTCTGTTAATTGAAGTGATCAACGAAGGTTCAACTAATCTTGTATGCATTTATAAGATGGCTAAGTATAGTACAAAACTTGTAACAAGCTGAAGCTGAAAGTAATACAGTTCCATGGGCTTCTTCCTACCAATTGCCATAATACTACAATTTTGTGCAAGAGAAACACAGTCTAGACAACTCCCTAAACTCCACATTTTCCTAGCAAAACATTTGAAAAGTGAGATGTTGTAACATTAAAATATGGTTTTTGAGGTTAACTGATTGAGCCTTTTATCAGAGTACATTTTTTTTTATTCTAACTTGAACACCAGTAACCATAACACTTCTGTGTAACCCATCCAATCCCCTGAATTCAGTCTCAGACTGAGTGTTAAAATTAAGAAATTTGTCAATTTTTTGTAGAGTTTAATATATTTGTATATAGAAATAATTGAAAGCATATATATATATATATCAGTAATTGGTGGACCTTGTAAATAAATGTTTTTTTTTTTTACATATTTACTTCTAGTACATTAAATCTATAGTGGATATTTTACCAATAATTTACATTTATAACTGTCTTCATAAGTGTAAAGCTTTTCATTGTAGATAGCTACTCTGACTTAGGTAGTTAGTGGAATGTGATAATTGATTAATTGTTGGACTCGTTGATTATTCTCACTTGAGATATATTTTCCTATTTTCAGCTTCTTTTTGATTTTTTTAAAAACATTTTTGATCTAACTTTCATTTAATCGAATAGACATCTACATGTTAAAATCTATTCTTCATTTAACATTTAAGAAGCACAACTACTGAAACAACTAACTCTGGATAGTATATATAGTAATTTTTACCATTCATAAAACTCATTGAAACCAAATGCTTCAGTCCAGCTGTATTAGTTTTGTTTCAGTGGACTAAACAATTGAATATTTTGAACCAACTCGCAAATTGAGCAGGAGCAAATCAGTCAAGAAATTGAAATGAATCTAACTGCATATCACTAGTATAAAGGGGACAATAACTTAACAGTACATTCCATGTTACTTGTAAAAATTAGACTAGCATAAGATTATTGTGGGTATGAACTAGTCATTGTTTTGTACCCAACACTATTCTAGTGTGAAGTCGACCAAAAATTTTATTATTTTGAATCAGCAAAATATTAAGCTGAATAAACTTGAGTTAATAGGAGAAATCGTTATGGCAATATTTTGATTGCTTGTATAATTTAAATAATTGATGTTTGTTTGTTTGTAATTATGCACAAAACTACACAATGGGCTATCTGTGCTCTGCCCACCATAGGTATCGAAACTCGGTTTCTAGGGTTGTAAGTCTGCAGACATACCGCTGTTCCATTGGGGAGCCTTACTGAAAGGAAGCAAATTACTTAACTTTCATTTGAGTGAGGTAATCGTTGTTTCTCAGTCTTTGTATAACTACATACTGTTTTACCACTGAAGAAGTGAAAACCGTCTTCATTATCCTTCAATTTTTGTAATCATCATAAAAGATAAATGTCAAACACTTACTATTAGTAAAGCTGTATCAGGTATTTATTTGGGAATAAAAGTTTGTGACCAACAGAATGACAAACTCATATTATTAGCACTTTCTGCGGATGGAGTACAGGTTTTGGGGTCGGAAGTGGTTTTTGTCTAGAAATGAGCCATTGTTTTTGACGTTTAATATTCGCATAGAGAATCCATTTTTCATCAATAGTGACAATTCTGTCCTAAAATGGTTCACGCGCATTACGCGCCAGAAGAGAGGAAGCAACGTTCACGCGATGATCACCGGAGAGTTCGTGAGGCACCCAAACACCTTCTTTATGAAGTTTTCCCATATTCCTTAGATGTTTACGTATTGTTTCATGAGAGACATGCAATTTCAGGGCCATTTCACGAGCGTGTTGCCTTGGGTTAGACTCAACAAGCGTCTTCAGATCATCAATATCAATTCCAACATGTCGACTCCTGCTATCACAGTTTTTGCAGCTAAAGCCACCTGAGCAAAATTTGCTGAACCATTGTTGACACTTACTAACGTTCAAAATATTTTCATAAACTTTTTTGTGGCTACAAAGGCGTTGTTTCCCTTCTTGTATTCAAACAGCATTACATACCGAACGTGTGTCTCGTGTGCGTTATCACTATAACTTAAGGGATTAGAGTACACTAAACTTTACCCATTACATAGGCTACATTAAAGAGCTATTTTCAACGTCTGTTTGACATGATTTTATGAATCTCACTTAGTAGAGATTTTATATGGAACACGCGTTACAATTTAATCACAACCAATGTCTAAGGTCAGTCCTTATCAAATAAGTATTTTCGCCTGCTTAATGTTTTATTTCATGTTAATTATTTTTAAGCCTAAATATAGAGCATTGTCAAGTGTGATCTTAAATAAGTAAGATGTTTCCTAGAAGGAGGGTGAAC
>NW_013665996.1:595833-627872 GCF_000517525.1 Limulus polyphemus | reverse complement strand
GTAATTATGCACAAAGCTACACAATTGGCTATCTGTGCTCTGCTCACCATAGGTATCGAAACTCGGTTTCTAGGGTTGTAAGTCTGCAGACATACCGCTGTGCCACTGGGAGGGGGGGTTAAATAATTGAAACAGTAATAATAGGAAACAATAATTTAAATTAGTTGGGTATTTTTCTAACACTAATCAATTAATAGAATTAATCCCTCAGTTTTACTCAAACTCATGATGATCATTGTCAGTCAACAGAAACATAAAATATCAGAAGGTGACAGAAGGACATTCAACCCATCATGGTCATCCATTCCCTCATAAAAACAACCAAGGTATCAAAAGTAAAGTAAAAATAACTCTACACGTTCTTAACCCTAATCAACAACTACTTAAAGGACCGTAGACTAAATGTAACAACATACACCACATCATCAAACAAACCATTTTACAAGGTTTATTTAACAATTTTATGGATTAACTTTTTTATATCGGTTGTTCAGGAGGTTTTTTGATAATCTTAAAAGGTTAAATGACCTTTTGTATTATTATGCTTTATAAAAAAAATAGGAAAAAAAATTACAATTTTAATTAAAAGTAGGGATCGTTGATTATTCATAGAATTGCTATAAGAAGTATCCAAAACAAAATAAATGCTGCAATAAAACATACACAAACAATAATGTAATACTAGTTGGATAGATTTTAAAATGATTTTCATTCCCTACTTTGGTTAGCAAATTTAGACTGCTTAATTTAGCTGTATGGATCACAGTTTGGGCTCTTTTTCTCCAGGAAGCTATCAAACCCATCAGCCACCTTTCTCAACCATTTCATTGATCTTCCTCATTTCACCATGGAGTTCTCCCTCACTCTTCATTGGGCATTTACCTCTGTTATTTGGTTAACAAAGAAGGATGTCTCAAATGCTTACCTTCTCATCCCTTTTTCCCCATCATCCAGATGTTACCTTCATTTTGTCCACAGATGTCGAGTTTCTCAATTCCACACTCTTCTGTTTGCTGTGGTGTATGTACTCTGTGTTTTCTGTTGGGTGATCAGGGCCTTTGCCCAACTTTTTCATTCTCACAGCCTGCAGTTTCATCATTATATAGATGACTGGCTGCTTTTAGTTTCATCCCAACAAGCATCTCGCATGCACATACAGTTACTTCTTCTGGAGATGGCTTTTTTGGGTTGGCTACTCATGTTGGAGAAGTCATTTCTCATCCTGACTCAATACCTTATTTATTTGCGAGTGTTCACCTACTATCTCAATCAGGCTCAGCCTTCTTGTCTTCAGTTGAGATTGATAGAGTTATTAGTTCTCAAATCTCAATTTTTGCCTTCTCTCACTGCATATGAGATTCTTTCTCTTTTGGGGACTTGGACTTCCATGGTAGCCCACATCCCCTTGGATCATGCATATGTGCTATTGCATGATTAATGGAATTTTGCTTGGGATCTCTTGGATTTGGTTACCCCTGTCCCCCTCACTACACATCATTTTTAGCCTGGTGGCTCAACAGGGAAAAAACCATTTCTTCTGCCTCCCCATTAGAAGTTGCATTTTTTTAACAGATGCTTTTCTAATAGGTTGGGTAATATTTATGTATTCCCAATAAATCATGGATCGTTGGTCTTTGGCAGAATCAGCTCTGCACATCAATATTCTGGTGCTATTTGCCATTTGTCATGCTTTGGCTCATTTCCTCCCTTTTATATGTCAGGATTGACCCAACCTTTACCTTTATGCTCGTCCTTTTCCTTCTTTCTCCGGGTTTTATCCATTATCCAAACTGCTTCATGCTGAGTCCTTCTTATTGCACTTTTATGGCATGCTTACACTACTTTAGTCCTCACCTCCATTACCACTTCTTTCCGGCTCTTTGCCATGACAACCTCAGACGTCTCCATGTCATTTGTCCAGTCACTTGCAAGGTAGTCTTGACTCTCCACACACACAGCATTCCTTTTTTCCCCATTCATTCCATCCTTTGTAGTTAATGGTTTATCAGAGAAAATGGTGCATTTTTTGCCATTGGTCTCCACACTTTGGTTACCTCACTTCCCATTCTAGTGTTCATGTCTCAATTTTTTTCACAATAGTTATTTTTTGTCTACAATTGCTGTTTATTGAGCAGCCTTATCCAATACCTTCCACTTTTTCCATTTGCATAGAGTTTTTCCCTCTCCCTTTTCTTTCATTTCTTTTGGCTCTTTCATCCACATTGTTGTACATTCACACCTGTTTCCCTCCCTTCCATTTCCCATTTGTATTCTGGCTGTGATCCAGATAGTCTTCTCTGTCCTGTTTGTGCTCTCCAATGCTATGTTGTCTGCATGGCTTCCTTCCATGATTCCCATTCCCACCTCTTTGTGCATTTGAACCCTTCCTCTACCCAAACATTTTCATTGTCACTCTTATGGGTTGGATTAGCCAAATCATTGGGTTGGCTTATTCTTTCTTGTCTCCGAATTCCTGATGTATTTTCCAGATATCCTCTTATCAAGTCTGGATTCTTGCTCTTTCCATGACTGCCCACTTTCATTACCCATGGGAGGAAAGCATCCAGGCTGGCATGTGGACCACACCACACACCATGATATCTCATTACCTTCATCATGTAGCTATATCCTCCTATTGAGATGGGATGTTCCACAAGACCAATAGAGGTTTCTTCGCAGTGTTTCACATCACAAATATGTCTGTTCCAGACCATACCAGTTTATGGACTATCATGAGTGAAGCAGTATCAGGATAGCTGCCTGTCCCTATGATACTGGTTGAATAAATTGAGACTGGCCTACTTTTAAACATACAGTTTTGTGGTCACCCATTGCACTTACTCTAGCATTGCATTGCACCTGACTCCCCACCATATTGTTCCCCTCTCTCTAAATGGAGTATGGGAATCCTTGCCACTTACCAGCTCTTAAATACTGGGATGGTGGACCATGGAGGCATCCTCCTGAGTGTGCTCAATCCAATTCAGTTGAGAGTAGGGAGGTGATGTTATGTTGGTGTAGATGATGTGAACCCTCCTCCTACCACAGACTGGAAAACAAATTCCTGACGCCACCTGGTTTTGAACTGGAGATGATCCACTAAATACAGTTCACCTCTAGCTGGGATCCCTCATCCTACTGCCACCTGCATGTTGGTTCCTGGGTGGTCTGGTATTGAATTAGAGCTGCACCAGCCAACATAAGTTCTCACACATGTGGTTGGTAGAAAGCGCTCATCCTACTGCAGACTGGACAACAATTCACAATGCTGCCAAGTTTTGGATTTGAGTGAATCACCATGTTGCATTCCCCCTTTTTAATGTAAATTGATTGTTGGGTTTCCAGGTGGCTTGGTGTTAGTTGTGTACTGGGTCTGCACACATGGCCTGCTTGGTTGGTTGGAATGGAAATTGTTTTCCCTTCTGCTTCCTAAGCTTGAGGTGAAAACTGTTGGGACCCTCCTCCTACTACGAACTGGAATATAAATACCCAACGCTGCCTGGCTTTGGACTGGAGTGGACCAATTGATTATGGCCTGATGGGCCCTAGCCACTCTAAACCATTTGGTGCATTCAATTGAGTATTGGATGTACTGATTTTCTACCCAACTTAGTGACATATCTTCTCACCAGGGGAAGAGTATAACTGGTACAGATGTAATGCAGTTTCCCACAGGATGCTTTCTGAAAGGTGCTCATCTAGGTACATTTTGCACCGGTCCCTACACTAGTTCAATGTGGGATTCTAGCTATTATGTGAGTGGAGATAAGGTATCATATCAGAAGTTATAATTTTCATACACTGAAAATGTATTTTCAATAGACACCTTCATTCACACTTTTCACTCTTCCTCCCCATTTCTGGTGCTTCTGTTTTGCCTAATCTCATAGTGAAGATTGAGAACTACAGCATGCTTATTTTTATGCTACAGCACAGGTGTATCACATGTATACACATGAGGGTAAGTGGGAGTATCAAGGCTAGTGACAGACAAAAATTGCACATATAGGAAGCAGCACTAAATGAGAAAAACTATTATGAGAGGATGTAAGTATCTATTGAAAATACATTTTCAGTGTAGAAAAATTATAACTTCTAATCTATATTGGAAATGTTGATGGGTAATCACAAAAAACAGTTACTAATTATGTCCATAGTTGACAAGACTTCCGTATTACTATCTCCGATTAAGTTTGAATATGAGACTACTTTTGTTTTAATTTTAAGTTCTAAGCATACAAATGTTATAGTAATTCCCTTAAATTTTGTGCAGATGTTAATAAAAACGACTTTACTTAGAATAAGTAATTAAAGTAGAACAGTATGAAATTTTAAGTCCTTTACATAACCTCAACATAACAAAGCATACTGTAAACAAATATTGTAATTTGTTATTCCAAAATATGTTATATAACATATATAACATTGTTTCATTCTTAACTTCATTTGGATAAAGATAGAAAAGCCTTGCCTATTGCTTATTTGGTTCATTATTTATACTAATGCAGTGTGCTATAGATATTTTTGTATTTTAATATACAAGTAAGCAAAGAAAATAGCCTACAAATTGAAACACCTGAAAACAAGCCAATTCTTGCAATTTTAGGTATTTTTCAATTTTATACAACATAACTCGGTACCCTGTTCTACAGAACCATTTCATAACTGACAACTGTCCTTTTAAATATTCACTTAACTATTAACACAGTTTATATTTGAAAAACAAATATTTCAAAATGATCAGTGTTAATTCTAATTTTATCTCTAAGTATGCACCAAAAGTATCATCATGTTATGTATAATTTTTTAGTAAGTTCATTATTTCATTGAGTTAAGTCACATGGCAAAACATCATGGGAATGATAAATAGGCTATATTCATGTTTTTATTTTAATGCCAGAAATAATGTAAATTTAGCAGGGACCTCATCACAACAGTTTTGTACCCATATACTTGTAAACAGGAATATTCAATCATGTTTCACATCAGTATGTGATTTGTTGAATTGCTCATTTCTGGCATTGTTTCACAAGCCATTTATATATTAATTGTAAAAGGTCTATATTGTTGAAGCATGAAAATATATTTCATTTTACAGACCTTTTTATTGACAACAAAAGGCAAATTTATTCTTATTTTAACTGGATAACTTTTCTGTCAGATTAACTGAACAAAACATAATCATATTCTGACCATTTTATTCAACAACTCAAAATACATTCTTCTTAACCCCTTCACACACACTAAAATGCAACAACAAACTTGTTCAAGTATGAAAAGGAATTGATGTTTGAAACTAAACTATTACAACAAACATCTCACAAATACTTTGAATTGCACATGTTGCTATATGTGACATAACTGAAACTATCTTCTTATAGGTAGCAATAGCCATACTGTTTAATGACTAGATGTACAGTACAATCAGACTGATAATGATAACTTTAATACACCAGAACTTGTACAAGCATTAAACATTTCAAGTCATTATGTTATTACAGGTGTGAGAATACTATGTTACAGAAATACACTATAAATGTATGAAATATTAGTAAACATTTTTCTTGTGCTAATAAACAGTCAGAGCCAAATTAATTATTTTTTGGACAGGAAAAATTGTCTAGGGGCCTTCAGGACTAGACTTCATAAATAAGTAAAATACAATGCAGTACTATTTATTAATTATAGTTCAAGCAATACACAAACACAAGTGATGGGTAGGTAATATACAAAATCTAATATTTATGATAAATGTAGTGACAACAAATTTGTTTGTTAAATGGCCAAGAAAATATTTATGAACAAGTTGTAAAAACATGTTAAAGAAATATTATAAAATAATAGGTTTATATGAAATTACTAAAATTACTGTTGTCATAGTGACATAGTTACAAATATGTTTTTCAATGAAGCATCCAGTGTTTGATTTTTCTCTCTTTTATTTTCGGGTGGGGGGCAGGTGTCCCCATTCCCTCCCCCTCTTTCTTCTCCCTTTAACTTGGCCATATATATGTTTCAAGTCATAAAAGAAAAAATAAGCTTAAGACCCTAATTTATTTCTCACTCTCAATCTTACATTAAACCATTAACTATAAACAAATTGTCACAGTATCCTGTATAGGTAAAGGATTTTTTTTTTTTTCATTTACCAAATACATTTAACAAATAAGAGATCAGTTATTCTTAAATAACAATTAAGACCATGTTGTTAGATGGGTGAACCTAAACAAACCTCCAGTAAACAACTTTTAAGTCTTGATACATTCTTATCTGAAAAAGATTGGTGTTTAACTTTTATCATCAAAATATTGAAAAAAACCTTTAGGTTTATTAAAGATTTTACACTTGCCTTAACTTATTTATGATCTGGCCAAACTTGGACCTTACCTTTTCTTACCTGTACCACCCATAACCTAGTGTATATTCAGTCTGCATCAAAAGAAACAGAATGCTATTCTCTTGTTTACTTAAGATACACATATTGTATTTTGACCAGAAAATGATATGTAGATGGTAATAGTAGTAGTAGTTTTTTTTTTTGAACCAAGAAGTGACAGAGGGACAAAAAAATTGCATTGAGTATAGAGTTATTGTGAATCTCCACCGTACACTAGTACACATATAATTGGTTTAAGTTTCCTTATAAGAGGATAACCAAAGTCTTTGGAGAAGGCCATACAGCTGAGTTTTATCACAAACAGCCCACACCAAGTTATATATTCATATAAATCTACAATCTGTAAACATGAAATTAAAGGATTTTATTACAAACTTAAACAATAAAATTGTACAAATTGAATATTTTCACACACAATCTACACAACTTTAGCAGGTAGACTGTACATGAATTTCACATCTATGGTGCATATATTTTTATGTTTTGTAAGTTTGTATTTCTTATCTTATTTTTAATACACAGGTCTATTAGTTTCTTCCTTATTGAGCCAAAAAAATCCAAACTTTGCAAACAGGTTTATCAAGTATCTAAAAGTAGTTAGTCCAATTTTATAACTTTCTTGAACACACAAAACATTCATGCATCAATAGCCACCACTGCTGTAGTTATAGTTCTTTGTTATAAAGAGAAAGAAAAAAATATACGAGTTGTTAGATTGGATATTACTTGATATTTCAGGTTCTGACATTGTACAGGTGGAAAGTAGATCATTCAGTACTGTCCTTAATAGTATATTTGTGTGAAAGGTCATTCACAACTATGTTTTTATCAAAACTTTATACTAGACTACATAAAAATGTCATTAATGAAATTATGGGCTCACAAGATGATTCCCAATGCTTCTGTTGTGTGAAACACCACTTAAATCTTTTTTTTTCTAGAAGTATTCTAATATAAAGATTCATTGTAATTATTGTCCAAAAAACTGCCTTTCAAATCAGTCAAGTCATTATTTACATGTAGTACTGAATTTTATATTTGTTTCTCTTATACTTGATTATAAGTTTGCCAGTGAGTTTTCTTTATTTGTATATGACCACTGTTCTATACTTAAGAAACATATTTTTACATATCAGTGGTATTTAAATTGATAATTACATTTTGCCTCAAGTCTTGTATACACATGAAATTAACAGTTGTATAGCACTAGTAACAGCATTTTCATCACCATGTAGCTGTTCTCAGTAATGCTCTAATTCTTCCTGCCTTAAATTACATGTATTCAAGTTGTTTAACTATAGGAAATGTTGTTTTAATGATCCAGGTGAAAATGTTTGTATTGTATACAGTATGTTAAAACCTCTGTTGTGTAAAATTGTATATTTTGTGAAATTGGGGTTTTGTATTTTTATATCCTCTTGCTTCAAAGAAAAGTCCTGTTAAATCAGTATTCTACTTTTCTCAACTAAACTGTGATGTACATGTATATCTTAAATTGAAACATTGTTGCAATGGCTATAAGTATTATACTGTAATCAGGAACAGAATTATAAAATGAATGGATGCACAACATCCAATACCTGGTATCTGTAGATCAAAGATATAATGACCAAAATCACTGCACTCTTATAATTCATGAATGGATGCACAAATTCCAATACCTGGTATCTGTAGATCAAAGATATATAATGACCAAAATCACTGCACTCTTTATAATTCATGAATGGATGCACAAAATCCAATACCTGATATCTGTAGATCAAAGATATAATGACCAAAATCACTGCACTCTTATAATTCATTGGTACTCCATTTGTCCTGTTTGTTATCTAGATGCCTGAAGTTCTTTATTATGTTTATATAGTACACCTGGTACCATTTTTAGAACAATTGTGTGCTTTAACTTTGTATATTTCCAAAGTTTTGGTATAACAAAACAAAATGATATCAAACACAAGTCTCCAGCACAAAATAGCTTTTTTTTAGTAAAGTGTGGATTAAAAGTCTGATCATCAATTAACCAAATTTTGACTTTTGTATTTCTTCACCCCATTACCTGACCAGATGGAAAAAGCATTTAATTTTTATTACCTGGAACAATTCATTGCACTAAATTTGGTGTCAGTAACATGTGGTAGGATGTTACCTATTAAGTGATTTGTTGTAGAGTTACCCGAGAAATAATATACATAATTATATTAATTTCCCTATATATGAAAAATTATTGACATTTTAAGTACTTTTAATGTGAAAATGACCTATTGAAACTCAATTTTCTAAGTATGTAATGTGTACCTTTAGATAAATAACTCTAGTATAATCATGTTTTGAATGGGCTTGAAGGAGAGTACATGTAGATATGACTGGAAACTAGTTAGAATAGTTGCTAATTTCAAAATTTCATGCAGAATTTTTTTTAAATTATCACTTGTACACGTGTAAATATGCTTGACTATTTTCTGCTCAATCAGCTTACACTATGTGAGTGTTGAAGAAAGTAGAGTGGGCTCAACTCTTAATCTAGCTGTTGTTTAAAGTTTTTTAAATGATAGGTTTAAAATGAAGTATTCACTGTTAGCAATTTCATTTTATATATATATATTACATATGCAGCAGCTAAACCTGCTGAACATGTAACTTTTAAACACATTTTTTTTCTACTTCTTGGTACATTGTACACGTACTCTTGTAGGTGGTAATAGACCTACTTATCCAGTTTTGTTGCAGCTGCTGCTATTGTAATAATAACAAACTTATTAAGGTTTTTGGATATTGGCAAGTTATGTGTTGTTGTTTTTTTTTTTGGTTTCTTATGTATGGTACCTGTACGGTAACAAAGGTTTCTTTCAACTTTACTTCTGAATTTTGTGATCCAAGGCATCCATACATTCACTGTTTCAGTAATTAAACCAGGAAAGCATATATTGGTAATTGTAATTGTACAATTGTATGCCAAAACAATATGTTGTTTTTTTCTTTATTTCTTCTGCCTCATAGTTGCTCAGCAGTAAGTCTGAAGGCTTATGCTAAAAACTGAGTTATATACCTGTAGTGGGGTACAGCACAAATAGCCCATTGTGTAACTTTGTGCTTAAGAAGAAACAAGCAAACAAACTATATTTCTCCTAACACAAATGAAATAAATATATATTAAAAAAACATGTATCACTGAAACTAAGTGTGGTGTAAAGTATATTATATTTGTCAATTAAATGAACCATGGCAAAAATGCATAGAAAACTCAGTCTATATTACCTGTACTTACCTCCATACAGAGTGCATTGCACAGAGTGGTGCATCAGTTATTGCACCACCATGATTTTTTATGTCCTGCCCTTCAATTGTTTGAAATGTGCACCATTAATGAAATATCACCCAGTTATTGTAACAAAATTGAGGCAGTGAAACATAAACATGACTCAGAATAATCATAGGAGGGGCAGGACTTAAAAATATCTTGGTGTGAAAATTTTTCATCACGCTGTACAAAGTTCAAGTTTATTTTATGATAATTTCTTTTTTTTTTTCAGGTCCCTTGCTGTAGGAACTAAGACTGGATATAAATTATTTTCTTTGAATTATGTGGATAAATTTGAAAAGATTTATGAAAATGGTGAGTTGAAATTTTTTAATCTAAAATTTTATTTTTATTGGGAAGTTCATTAAGTAAGATTGGAGTAAGCAAATCAGCTTTTATGAAATCCATTAATTTTTAGCTTAGAGGCCTATTGCCTAGACAAAATGAGTAACAGTTAATGATACAAAACTGTTTTTCTTCATGTATAAAATAACCTTCAAGGTTAAAAACAACTTTTATTTTATTTATTGGAACATTTGTTTCTTCTACTTAACACTTTCAAGCAAATTTTGATCTAAGGTTGTTTACATTACATTAATTCTGGAAAAATGCTAGATCAGAAAATCTCAAAATATCTATTGACACTGTGTTGAAAACAATTACTAGACTCAGATGATGTATTCATTATTGATACTAGTGAACAAGTAAGTCTACATTTATATTAGAAGAAAAGCATCATCAGCTCACTCTTTTGTTAGTAATTATAATGTTTAACTTTAGCTTTTATGGAATTGTAATTAGTTTGGAATGAATTCTTTGTGCAATTTTTGGTTTTTGATGTGTATTTGTTAAATTGTTTTGTGTTAGTCATGGCCAATTGACATCACCATAGTGTTTAAAATTCATGTAAAGATTAGACTAAGGTCTTTCACAATTATCTCAAATGGAAATATAATTATAAACATTAAAATTCTCACCTGTAAAGTCATTCATCCATAAACTTTCTTAGTAAATACAGAGTTAAAAGAGAAATCAGGCCACAGCAAATTGTCCATTATAATAAAGTGTCGTTCAGAGTTCATCTTGAAGTGATTCTAAAGTTACACATAGTTAGTGATACTGTGTATATTGTTCGGTTGAATTAAGTTAGTGAATGTAGTGTTCATGATTGAGTGAGAGATCTGCTTCATAAGATTAGTGTGGTACCTCTTGAACTTATATTTATATAGCTAAAGTAACCTTTGGTTAAAATCATGATTGTATTTTAATGAATGATGTGGCTTCACCTTTTAGAGGATTTGGAAATTCAGTCCATTGGTTTTGTTTTATTGAAGAATGTTTATGCAAGTTAATGTACATATCAGATATATTATTTCTACATAAACATCCCATATTTATGTTTCTAAAATGCCTGAATCATATGTAAGTTCTAAAATATCTTTGTTAATAAAAAAATGAAGGATATTCCAAGCAATTTAAGGATGCTGGAAGAGAGTAACCAAAAATGTGACTGAAATTTGAGGACTGTGGTCAGACATGTAAAAATGAGATGATTGCATTAGGCTGAAAGCTCAAATAGAAGCTAAGAACATATGGAAAACTGTGAAACGTATTGTGGTTAATAAGATCATTAGTATCCATGAAAATGTATAAGTGTTGTTGAAAATTCCATGAAGGAGATCAAAATAAATTGTGATAATATACAAAGCTGGTTTGATGATATACAGAATTGGCAAATATCTGTCTTCCCATCTTTTCAGTGGGCTATCTTAATTTTATGTATTTAAAAAAAAAAGATTTTAGCACCAGTTCAGACCATTCCTATAATTATTTTTTAAATACATAAAAGAAAGAGAACTTTTTTTTTTCTGAGTGCTGGAACTTCTAAGTTATGACAGTTAGTACTTATCTCTGATTTGCATTCATGACTGCACATTTTGCCATGGTTATTTTTAGAAAACTCCCCAAAATAGAATGGCCTTCTACTGATTCAGAAATCATCATCCCACTCCCACCCCCCAAAAAAAAGGTTTCTACAAAGAGAGCAGAGGGTCAGTAACTGCCATAATAAGGTGTGGCAGGTTTCTTTAGTCTGTGACAAAAGGTATAGTCATATTACTTATCAGGTATAATTTGCACACAACTTTAAGTGTTTCAGCTTGTATTCAAAGTTTAGAGAGAAAAAACATATATATGAAAAATTTATTTGAATCATACTGTAACATGGTAGAAATTTTGTTTTCTTCAATAATTTAAAAGTTAAAAGATGCCTGGCCACTGCTGAAATGAGGGTCAGCAAGGCAAACAAATTAGCATGTGACACAAATTTTAATAACTATGTTTACACAATATAATAGCAAAAAAAATTAATTTTTTTGTGTATATCAGAAGTTCATGCTTTGGAAAAATTTATTAAGTTATTGTTTCATATAATCAAGGGTTTCATTCCTGGACCCTAGTTTTGACACACTGTCTTCAAATTCTGGCTGGCAACTTTATAAGTGTAATACGTGACCAGCAAGACAAGGAGACATGCAATGTGACACACACACACACTCTCAAAAGGATATTTAGTATTTTATTTTTAATGCATTTTTTCAAATTAAAAAACTATAACATATATAATATTACAATATGAATTATAAACTACATTTTGATGCCAATTTTATTGACATGCATTAATAATAAAGTTTAATTAAATTTGGAAAATAACATTTAAACATCAAACATATGGCCTTTGATGTGTCTGTAGCTAGAGGGTTAACCAGTTTGTTATGAAATGTGCTATGTATGCTAGTATGATACTTTATCAATAATAATCTTTAAAAATAGCAGAGAGCAAATGTATTTTCAAAATTACCCTTTATTTGTAAATAGTCATTTCAATATCTCTTTTTGAAATGAAAATTGTTTTGAAGCTAAATGTAGCATCAAAAACTGGATTAAAATGCTTTTATGACATTGAATTTTCTATTATCAGGCCCTGCACAAAGTGTTTTGAAAACTGTCACATAGTTGTTCAGTGTTATTTCTATTATTCCCCAAAGCCTAGTTACTGCAAGTGTCACCTCTTGAACAGTTTTAATGCCTTTTATCTTCAGTTTTTGTGTGCTATTCCAATATAAATCCCCTTTAAGAAAATTCCACAGCCAAAATTCTGCTGGTATAATGTCTGGGATTCTCATGGGCCGGGAAGTGCTCATATGTTTTTCTCTTTGGAATTGCCTTTTGACTAAAGTAAAACACATTGCGCAATCCTATACATTAACACATTGTTATGAATTTTATTCAGATCATAAGTTTCATATTGCTGAAACTTATGAAGCCTCTAATAGTACTGAAAATGACTATTTCAACTTCATCATTATGCTGGTCAGAGACCCATGGTTGCAACAGCATTATTGTAATATTTTCTACATTTTCTTTAAATTGTCAAATTAATGAATGCTGTGTGAATAATAAAAAGAATCACTCAAATTGAGTCAGGTAATTCTAAACCCAATGGGTGCTGGGGTTTTCAAGTACCTGTGGTGAAATCTAGTAAAAACTACTGTCCCATTGGATGCATAAGAAATTTTGGCAGGCTGTAAATGGGATAAGGATCTGGATACTTTTACTGGCAAGTTGCTAATTACTAATGTAGCTGCATCCAGTGATGAAACACTTTTACACATTTTTAGGATGTATATATGGGCATAGTTTTTTTACCTTTGGGCAATAATTTCCATTCATGAAAAAGGTAAATCCTTGCTGTTGAGTGACATCTTATTTCTCATAATTGCTTTATGACGGATATCATTTAAGTGTTTGGAGATACACTGCTGATTTTTATTGTTTTCAATCAGTATATTAATACCATTTAGTTTTAGCCAGCATTATTCACACAATTGTGCACAACCAAATTGTAGAGGCAGTTATATTGCATAACTTCAAGGTTTCTTAATTCATTGAATTGGTTGACATAAAGTAATAAGCAAATTTATGTAATGCATTATGCAGTGTCTAATAACAATAATCATTTAAGTTTTTAACGTATATGCTAATTTTATTTTTGAAATAAAATGTTATATAATTTTCCTATGATTACAAGTAAAATCAACACTTAAGTCACAACTACATTATTCCCCAGGGTTAGGTAATAGACAAGATTGATGCCTATCTTCCAATAAAACATATGGTTTCAAAAGTAACATACGACATAGTGACATGTACTGTATTTGGAGAATGTAAGAAAACAAACTATTAAATAATACAAATACATACATATTTATATTCCATCAACAGTAAACTTGCATTAAAGAAATATTAAATGCTATTAACCACTTCTCATAAGAATGATTAATGTAGTTATTGAATCTCAGTGTTTATTTATGTCGACATTGTGTCTGTTACTGATATAATAGATAGAATGTATATATCTTGCAAAAATATAAAAACAACAACAGTTTATTACAAGACTCAATAGGCCCTAAAAGTCTCCATTAATATGTCTCATGAATGCTTTCCACAGAGTGAACTCTTGCAGTTCCAGATCAATTTCAGATAATGACAGCCTAAGCTATCTCACTTCTGGAACTGGAAAAAAAAAGTTACAGTAACAAATTGTAATTGGAACACACTAAAAATACACAACTTTGCATGACTTCAGTTTGTTTATATAAAGCTACACAATGGGGTATCTATGCTGTGCCCAAAATGAATAATAAAACCCATTTTTTAGCTTTATAAACATGATTTCAGAATTGGTTTTAAAAAAAAATCTTAGACAGCACACAGATACTGATAGTGCTATTAACAATAGAAGCATGACAAGTCACACTTATGTGCTGACTGTAGCTTCTGTTGTATGCCATATACACTACATTTAATGTTAATATCTGATTGTGTGTCATTCATAAAATAAGTTATATTTTAAATGGACCTCAATGTTAACATGGAAACTTTCATGTGATAGTTTTTAATTATCATACATACAACACTTATGCATTTATTTTGGATAAGAAGATTACAGCAGCAATTTAAATTAGAAAAAGACCATAAGGGATAGATAAAGTAACTGCAACATCAATAGTTCCACTAGGAAACAACAACAATACAGTGGTAAACTGGAAAATGATAGTGTACCACATATTTAAAAAAAAACTTCTGTTTGGTTCTTTGCTACAACACTGATTTCGACAAAGATAAGAATCATATTCTTTGCTGTGGCCAACTTAATAGAATAAGAAAATCTCTTACTCGTTAAATGTACTTTAAATTCTATAATGTACTGGTTCAGTAAATACATACATAGTTTCCAAGAAAATCAAACAATAGCAAGATAAAAAAGTACTAAGCTGATAGAAATCTGTCTACTTTATCAGTGAACAGTGCAGCATGATATACGATGTACAAAATTACTACTGTAGATACGTCATTTTATTAGCACCTTGTATATTCTATTCCTGTAATTATTTGAGATTAGAGAAAATACATCAAAATTTATGTTTTAATCAACTACATATTTTTAAATAATAATGGGAATAAAAACATAACATGTTTATTATATCTCATTTGTATATAAATATAGCAAAAATATATTTTTAAAACTGATTTTTAGAGTATTGTGAGTAATTTTTTATGTTAATTCATTTTTTAACTGCTGCATTAAATAATCTTGATAAAATAAATACTAATATAAAAAAAGAACATTTCATTGTAGCCTGAAGATTAATATATTTGCTTATGGGAAGTTTTTAGGCTTGTGAAAGATGTACTTGGCTTAAATTTGTCATAATGTTTCATCTAGTTAAACAGAGCTGTCTCAAAACTAATTTAATAACCTATTTTTGTAACATGAGGCTAATCCTATGTGATTTCTACTGAAGGTGATATTTATAACAATCTAATTTACTAAACTTCAAAGCTCTGATGCTGTGTTATGTTCAATAGGAAATTCCCAAGGCCCATTGTACTACTTCTTAGAGCAGTGTTGTAATTGAAGAGCCTGCATACCTGAATGTAACAATCATGAGTTGTATCAAAAACCAATAAAACAGGCATGATCATGTGTTTCAGATATAAAACTGTTTGTATAATAATGTGACCAGATTTTGCAGCAGTAAAACAGTTTCTATTTAGATCTAGTAGAATGATTTACAATTCAAATTAGTCCAGGACTCTTTGAAATTCTTTCAAACAACATTCTACTTATAGATCTTTAAAATGGTTTTGTCAAGAAAAAAAATGAAAGATGAGTTATTTTTTTATTTAAGAGTCCATAAAGTTTGAAAAAGTTAAGTTCGAAGCTCTCTTTAAATTTCTTCTACATATTTAATGCATTAAGTGAATTGGATGATAGTAGTGAAGTGAATACTGGCCCCTTTTATTGGAAATGGGAGACCTGCAACCCTGTACCAATGCCTGTGAAGCCTTTAAAGTTTCCTCTTCAAGGTAAGATATCACAATACCAGCAATGTAACACTATACATTATCTTGCATCAAGGAAATATCTGGTCTAATTGTACCCATGAAAGGTTGTATAGTTTAATCCAGCATTATGTCAATCTTCCCTTCAGAAGCACGGTAATGTTTATACTGATGCCTTATCACACCATAACTAAACCACTATTAAAATGGTTATATTCAGTGATGTTACATTTTGTTGTTCACTACTAGCTGTCCAAACATGAACTCATCAATTATTTTAGAGACATCAAACATTGACTTATCTGTGAAAACTATAGGTTTCCTGTGACTTTCTTCCCAATTCTATTGATCTCCAGAAAAGTCCAAAGAAGTTGTGAGGCTGAATCAGGTCTTCTCAATTTTAAAGTCTGTTTCTTACCATTTAGTCATTACTGATTCTAATTACTGTCCCAAGTGGACATGTTATGCAAATAGTGGTCATTAAACTCTACTGTACAAATTAAATTGTGATTGTCTGATATCTTGCTCTAAACCTTCCCACTACAGGCATTAATACATCAAAATGAACTGCTACTTGCCATTATGTTTGTCCAGTTTCCAACATTTGAACAGCTCTAACAGTCTGTGTTTTTACTTAGCACCTCTGCCTTCCACCAACAGACAAGTTCTTATACAATGATATGGAAATAACCAAAATTGAAGAACAAACAAACAAGAAGTCAATGAATTATCAAATATAATGTAATGTTGATATTTTGAATTGTAATTAGGTGTAATTTTCCAGTTTCATATTAATGAATTAAATTTTTTGCATTAGTGTAATTCTTCACTCTTTTTTATTGGTTCATTTCATTTTAGGAGCCAAATACTTCTAAATCCTGCTTAAGGAAAATACTTTCTGACACACATTGTACACTTGACATGTATTGTGACATTAACTGCTTTAAAAGACCTGAAAGATTTCTAAATTCACTAATGAAGTTCTAAAATGCTTGTATTGTATTTTTGCCTCTTTTTATGACTAAAAAAGCTTCAAAAAAATATGTTTTTGTACTACTATGATAAATTTAATTTTATTGATAAAAATTTTTAAATTAAGTATTTTTTTTATATTTTTACTTTGTTTTTTATAGCCACATGTAGTATTTCTAATATAAAAAAGCATAATATTTTTGTGTATAAATTAACCAGTTTTTCTCTCTCTTTACAGATAGTGAAGATATTTGCATTGTCGAGAGACTGTTTTCTTCAAGTCTGGTGGCCATTGTCAGTCTTTCATCCCCTCGAAAGCTCAAAGTCTGCCATTTCAAGAAGGGAACAGAAATCTGCAACTATAGCTACTCTAATACTATCTTAGCTGTCAAACTAAATAGAGCTGTGAGTATCAAATGTAAATTAAAAGTTTAACACATTTTTTCTAACTACACTTCTAGATGTATGTGTATATAGGTAGTATTTAGTATAGACCTAGTATTTACTTGTAAATAAAGTAACACTTAAGCATTAGTAAATATCATTCAGTTTCTTTCTTATTTGTCCTTGTTAGGATTCATGTAGTTTTTCTTCTGATTTGATAAATGTCCATTTGAAGATTCTTATATTGTGGTATAACTACCCTTTATTAAGGATGCAAAATTCTCAGGAACTTTGAAAGTGGTAACTTTCCACCTGCAATTTTGGGAATTTTCATCTTGAAGGAATGAGTGATCTTGGATCAGGGTACTCAGTCTAACTCAAATGTTTCAGAAAAAGTAGAATCAAGTAACTGTTGCATCTGCTTTGTGGGAATGTTTTATATTTTATCAAGTGATTTGCTGCTTGGTATCATTTTTAACATACTTATGAGAAGAGTATTTGAATAGGTACACTTCTTTTACATCCTTTGTTACTAAAGTGAAATGTTTCCATACTTTCAATGGAAAACATGGCATTATTCTACAAAATTAAAGAAAGAAAAAAAACAAAGGTTAGATGTTCAATATTAATATTAAATGTGCTTAGGTAATGTAGAGAAGATGTATTTACATACAATTAGTTATGTATTATTAATCCCAAAGTAAGATGTTAAATTTGGAGATGACACCTCACCTGTGTACACAGAAAAGCTTGATTCCTTCGTGCATCTGCCTAGGAGATTTGCATGCCACTAGCCTTAAACTACCTTCCATGTAAAAAATGTGTTTAACTTGAACTGCACTAGTGCATGATGTCATAATCATGTGAAGATATCCCTCCATTAGTAGGAGGGCAACACAACCTCTTTGTACAGTAGCTCCTCTTAAACACAAAATTTTTCCAAAATTGTTAACTAGTTATTTGAGACTTGTGATAGTTTGCAACTGATTTAATTTTTTTATTCAAGTTTACCTGGTTTAGTGTTGGAGTTTCACATAACCAGTGAGATTTCTTTAATTTCACTTAGAAAAAAAATATTTGGTGATTACCTGTTGTGATGAATTCTCAAGTGACAGTAACTTCCACTTCATCTTGTGATAGTGACAATGCTCCTAAGATGATTCCTGTGGCTACTTGAGGCTTGCTGTCTGTGAAGGATATGACAGCCATTATTTAATATGTTGTTGGTTCCTTCATGCACACTGAGCCTCCTTTTCCTTTCCATTCAGCTGATGTTCCTTCTCCCAAGTTTGAACATGACCAGGATGACAATTTTGACTGGCTATTTCCCCCACCAGGGTTTGTTCTAGACACAGCTTTATCTGTGGAGAAAAATCCTCATCCTTCTGATTTTTTTTTTTTTACATGTTTTTGCAGGTCAGTTCTTTCTTTCTCTTTCCTCTGTGTCCTTCAGTTCCTTCTGTACTTTAGGACACAAAACTCATAATCAAGGTTACTTTGTCTTCCCCTCCTTCACTTGATATTAGGATCCATGCAGACTCGTTTCTCAATAACTGCACACCTGTACTAACATGCCTCTTCCTCCTAATCTACTTTCTTTTTGTCTTGACTTAAAGCCATTCTTTGTTTTTGTTCTTTTTCCCTGCTCAAGGGATGGACCCCTTAACTTTTATTTCTGATACGATATCTTGCATCCTCTCACAAAGTAGCTTTTCTCAATCAGTACTGTTCTATACTGGTGCAAATTTTCAACACTCATCAGTAGCCTTCCACCTTCTGCTTCTGCATATCCACATGTAAATGATTATGCAGCAGCTCTCCACCAATAGGAGCACAACACAACCCCCATTATAACCAGTACCCTCTCCACATTTGTACTCATTAATCACTTCTCGATTGGCAGTAGTGCCATACAAACACATTTGTTTTAGCTTGCAAGTTTGTCAAAATTTTCATTACACTATAGACTTAGTTTTTCTTTAATATTTCTTCACTTTTTCACCATTTTTTAATTGTGAAAGGTTGCTTTTCCCAACTGTTCTTTTTCAATTTTTTTTGCTTCAAGTTTAGAATTGTCACTATGCACTCACAGTTTCAGGTAATTACATGTACCACAGCTGTTACTGCTGTTGCAGGTTTCTTGACTAATACTAACAGGTTGAGTACTCCAATTATCGGCCGAGGATGAGAAATGTCCACATTCATGCAACCTTCAACACCACACGAGGAATATCTTGCCACATGTCTGCTCCTGGGGTTTCTTACAGGGGGACAAGAATTTGGACAGCCTAATCCCTCCGCCCCCCCCCCTCCTTGAATATGCTTCCTAGTCACAAGTGATATTGGGGGATTGACCCAGACCTCCTTCACCCTTTGTAGAATTAATTATTCAGGTTTGTGCTGCCTTATTCTTATCTACTGTTTCCTATGATTCTTAACCTGCCATCCTTGGTGAAGAATCTATGGGCCAATATTTAGTGTTACCTCCCTCACCTAATGTTGGGGCTCATCCCCAGTATTTTTGGGATCAATTTCGGTCGGGTGTTAGTATGCCTCTTATATCTGAAGATCATGCTTATGCATTTCATAGATTCTCCTTCCCTTCTCTTGATTCCCAATGTTTGTAATCTCTCATTACATTGTGAGGTTCAAACCCTATTGCATCGGTGAATTTCTCACAACCTCAATTTTTCTGTATCGGACTGATGTTGTCCACAATTCTGGGAGCATTATCAACTATGCACTTGCTGGCTCAGACAAATCACTTGCCATTTTTACTCGAGTACATTTACCTGCTAATTCTTTCTTGCGTGATGAGGTGTTTGGGGTTTTTCCCACCTCATTGGAGACTGGTATTGAGTACACTCATCTGCATAATTCATTATCTCCTTGTTAGCTTCTTGTTTATTCCAACCCCCTCATACTGTTTCTGCATCTTGCCCCACCCCCCATCCAACCCTCTGCTGGTCCTGGCTTCTCATTCTTCATCTTATCGCAGTTGAGTTTTTACTCGAAGGTGTTTCTGAGGGTTACACTGTCAGTAACTAAACCACAGAGTCGGGGCCAGGCTTTTCCATTTTCCCCATATGTGGACACCATTCACAATGGATCCATCGGTCCTACAGGTTCTTTCAGAGGGTCTGGCCCTTCACTTCCATTTCTCTTTCCCATTGTTTCTTCATCCCATTGCATTCCCCCCAACCAAAGGATCCTGTTTTTTGTCAGCATCTACAGGAGGTGGTTCAGAACTTACTTCGGAAAGAGGCCACAGAACTTGGGAAACCATCTCAGCCTTTTATTCTCCTCTGTTTGTTATACCCAAAAAAGACGGGAGATTGGCGACCAGTTATATATTTATCGTCCCTGCTTCATGCCAGAGGCCTTCATTTCCATCATTACATGGACAACTGTCTACTTTTGGCTTCCTAGCAGGTCAAATCTGCTGTTCATACTTAGTTTCTTCTTCGAGAGCCTGCCAAGGTGGGTTGGCTCATCAAGATGGAGAAGTGGTTCCTCACACCCACACAATATCTGATTCATCTGGGTGTGTTTTACAATTACCACATCAGCCAGGCCTAGCCTTCTTCCCTTTGTTTATGGAATATGGAACATCTTGTTCTCAGTCTATCAACCTCACCTTCTCCTACTGCATGATAGACCCTATCTTTTTTGGGTACCTTTGGTCTCCATCTTTGGCTAACAGATGAATTCTTCAGGTTGTCACCCATGGTCATCTCTCCACTTCACTTTTCCTTCTCTCATTTTTTCAGTCTCCTTTCCTCCACCCTCCAATCCCATTTATCTGGATTATTACTCTCTTCTCTTTATGGTCATCCCCAAGGAGACTAGGGAATTGTATCTGGTTATCAACCTGTCATCTCTCAACCAGTTTCTTGTCATCCCTTGGATCCATAGCAAGGGTTTCTTTTCTCTAGTGGTTCTTTTCACTCAGTCTGTGGGTGACCAGGGTTAACATTTGAGATACATTTTTACACATTCCATTCGCCCTATCCTCCAAATGTTTTCTTGGTTTTTTCCATTAGGGTTGAATCTTCTAGTTCTGTGCTCTTCTTTTTTGGCATTGCGTCTTCCTCTTATATCTTCAGTTGACTCATGGGGGACATTTTCCCACCTTGTTCATGGATTGAGGTTGAGGTTCCATTATTACATGGATGATTTTGTGAAATTGGTCCATCTGCCACTCCCTTCTTCCAGGCTGATCTACTGTGGCCCACCTTTTGGCCTTTTTCCTATGGTTATTCAGCCATGGATTCTAGGTTTCCATCATCGCTGGTTATCTATTCACCTAAAAGTTGATTGGACCTTGTCTGACCTCAGTAATGCCAGCCACATAATGTGGTATAAAATCTTCAAGATGTGAAAATAAATTCATCCATAAGACTGAATGAAGTTGTACCAAAGTGGATGGTAGATTTAGACATCACCTGATGCAACATTCGAATACATACCAGAGATGCTGAGTTGGATTGATATCCAGAAACTGTGGTGGCCAGAGTATATGCATGAAATCTGAGCCAAGGTACTTTCCGCATGTCATCTAGCCTTTTAGTGGGATGAGAGTTCCTAAATCGCACCAGTTGAACATTTTCAGACTAGTACACAATCTATAGTAGTAGAATGAACTGTTGGCACAATGTACTCAAGAACAAATGGTTCCTGACATTTCTGCCTCACCTGGATCTTCCTATCAGTTTGAAACAGTGTAAAATAATACTTGTTAGACCACATGACTTTCTTGCATTAGCCCAGAGTCCATTCTTAGTGGTTACAGCATCACTCTAGATGAAGTATCCAATTCTTGTCCAAAACTAGAGGCTTGTGTAGAGATGCTGAGATACCTGGTATAAAATCCAGTTCTGTGCAATTCTTTGTGTAGTGTCTGATTAATGTGCTGTGATCCTGCCCATGTTGAACACCCATTACTTCTTGTAACCATTTCATACCTGTGACATCCCATCATGAATCTAAAGAACTGTTGATCTCTACTGGGGTTTGTTTCTATAATGACCAGAATTCTGCTTTTTGGTCAATGTTTTTCTCCTGTTTTTGTATTTCAGGTAGACCTGAGATATTGTATTTATAGACATTTAATCAGTTTAGCTACTTTCTTGAGGGACTCATGCTTCCATCTACTTTCATGCACCTTCTACTCATCCATGTTATGTATTGACATTCTCTACTGTAGCCCCTGTTTTAGCACATTTTTGATGATGTGGAAAACTGTGACCCAGTTTATTTTACATACTAGTTCACTGGTTCAAATCTTAGCAGTAGAGAATATTCTGTAATATTAAGGTCAGTGAGTTTAAGAAGAATAGTAATATTAAAACCCAGTTACCAGATGCATATTGCCAATTACAAATATAAAGTTAAAAATACTTTAATAACTTCCAGAACTTGTTTGAATATATCAGTTCTGTTTTTTCAGAGACTTGTTGTCTGTCTTGAAGAAAGTCTATATATACACAACATCAGGGACATGAAGGTTTTACATACAATAAGAGATACACCACCTAATCCTCATGGAATATGTACACTCTCTGCTAGCAATGACAACTGTTACTTGGCTTTTCCAGGCAGTAACACAATAGGAGAAGTTCAAATATTTGATGCTGATAACTTGGTAAGATTTTTATTTATTGCTGTTGCTGTTGGATACAATGCAATAGAGCTGGTTAATTTCATGCTATTAGCTGTTGTATCAAGTTACTCAAAGTGGTGTATTGGCTGCTAGTCATCATTATGGTAAAACTAAATAAGAATTAGTGGTATTTGATAAACATTTCATACTTAAGTTTTTTGTTCAAAACGTTAAGTATTATTTACTGAATGATTTAGTAATATGTTTTATACCTTTTGTCCTAGTTGACCACATAATTCAAAATTAAATTAACCTGCTTATGAGTCATGGTTGTAACTGCAAAAGATTTTTGAGACTTTCACAAATGTTTTTAATGTTCAAATGCTGCTGGAACTTGCACTTTAGAAAAACATCTTGCTATCACTGAAGAAAATTGTAGGTATATAGAATTAGTTTAAACATCAAAACTGTCAAAATATTGGAAAAAAACCCAACAGACTTAAAAACTGATATAAAAAGTTAGCTGCAGATTTTTTTCATATTCCTCTTAATTTCTCCATTGTAGCTTGAAATCAGAGGTGTGTAAAAGAAGTAGCATTTCAAACCAATGTTTGCAAAAAAATGACTAATCACACTTCAGCAAAAATGACTATTCAAACCCAATGTTTCAACATATACCTTTTTCAAGAGTTAGAAAATAACATAAAGTACAAACTGATAACTGAAAAAAACAAACACAACAATTAAAAACTGACTTAACATTGGTAGTGTCATATGTTATTGCACACATGTTAAAAAGATTTATAATGAATAAGCAGCAGAAAATTGCAACTTATTAAACAAAAGGCAAAGATAATAATAATAATTACAAAGGCCAAGTATTTTTTCTGTTTATTTTAGGTTAATAAGAATGAATCAGGAGGCACTTTGAATTTATGATAAAGTAAACTATTATATTTTGCTAAGAATTTTATGTTAAATGGTGTTTTATCTACTCCACCATATTTCACTAGAAAGTGTTCGGCAGTGGCCTCTGTAGAATCAAGATTCATGGTAGCATGGATGTGTTCCTTAAAAATGTGCTTGTACTGGATGACTGGTTTCACCAATGTATTTATCATCACACTGGTATATGTCATACCATATATTACATTTTTAACAATGCAAAGAGTTCTCTACTCCATTGTTTATAGCAAGACAATATTTTGCTGTACAATCACTTTTCTTATTGAAAGCCAAATGAATAAGTAATTTTTAGTACAATTCTCTTGTTCCATACAATACATATATTTAACCTAGATTTTTGAAAGCTTTGCGTAAATGCTGATTGAAGAGCTCCTCAACAAAAGATAGTCTAGATGTCATTATCAGTCTGTGAAGGCTAACTGAACTGCTTTTGTCCAACTCTGTTTGAATGAAATCTTTTAAACATTTCTGAAATATAGTTATCAGGGTAACCACTACAACAAAGAAGTTTTCTTAAGTCTGACCTAGTAGTTGTTTTACTGTCATTTATGTTGCAGGTTCGTTCAATTCATTTAAGTTGTCCAATAATTTTACATCAGTCAGTATTAGGTGGATGTTGTGAGTTTAAATATAAAATCAATGGTTTAATAGATTGTTTTCAGTACAATTTAGTAATAAGTTTGTTATTATCAAAAGAAACATTTCACCTAGGATAAATGCAGAGAAATAAAACTTAGTAAAATAGGACTACACAATAAATTTGAGAAATTTTCTCCCTAAAATTTCAGAGCTTACAAAGGCATGCATAAAAATTACAATAAGAGCAACAGCAGTGTTGTCACCGATAGCAATACCCTGTGTTTGTTTGTTGTTGTTCATTAAAACATCAAGAGTATTCTCGACCAGTTGAGATGGTACGTCCAAAGTGTCAATGAGGAAAGATTTGATTTCATAAGGTTTATAACTGCATTGATTCCTTCCAGTATGAGAATATTGGGCCACATGGCAACAACATCAAGAGTGAATAACACATCCATGATACCATAAATCTTGATTCTAAGAAAAGGCACTGCTGAACACTTTCTAATGAAGCATGATACATTAGATAAAACACCATTTAACATTGAGCTCATAACAAAATGTAATAGTTTTTTTTATTATAAATTCAAAGTATCCCCTGATTCAATCTTATAAGCTTAAAATAAATAAAATAATGCTTGGCCTTTTTAATTATCTTTTTTTTTTTTCAATCACTTGTGATTTGCTGTTGTTTAATCACTAATTCTTTTCAGCATGTATGTGATAACGTAGGACATTACCATTGTTAAAATGGTTTATAATAGTTGTATATGTTCTCTTCAATGATCACTTTGTATTTGTATTAGATGCTATAATCCTTGAGAAAGGTGTTTGTCAAAATATTGTTGTTGTTTTTTCTGGGTTGTGATTAATATTTTTCGTTTTTTGTAAACATGGTTTCAGTCCTTCAATCTGCTCTGCAAGATTTCAAAACTAATACATATTTCAGATCCATCTTTTGCTCCCGTGGATTACAGCTTAATAAGCTTTTCATTCGATGCCTGAACTCATCAGTGTGGCTGAACAATGAAAGAAAAAAGATTTTATGAAAGTGTGTATTGTAATATTTTAAAAGATGGTTTAAATGCTGAAAACTGGCACAATATTGGAAATCCAATAAGTCTAAAAATTGTTATAAACACAAGTTATCTGCACTTTGTTTTGTTTTTTGCATATCTCATAATTTTTCCATTGCAGCTTAAAGTCAGGGGTTCATAAATAAAGATAGCACTTGAGATTTATCTTTTCTCTGCAATGGTCAAGTTTAATATATTGAATCTTGTATGTAGTTTTGATTTCTTAATTCTATATACTCTTCCATGCATGTATAAAATTAGATTAGCTACTGTTTTTCATTGTCTTTTGGCTTAATATATTGGCTTGCTATTAAATCTATTGCCTGGATATGAAACAAATTGCAGAAAATCCAACTTTTGTCATAACACACACACAAGGAAACAAAAATATTTTGTTTTTAAATATTTTAAAAACATCATTTATTACCGTTAATTTAAAAGAAAGATATAAAACCACACGTATAGAAAAGCATAAAATACCTGTTTCATATCATCCAGGATACACTTCAGTTTCTAGAATAAAGTATTATTGATCAAGACCTACTTTACAATATAAAATTTCCCACATTTTTTTTTATCTTAAAGCTTTATATTTGTTTTAAACTCTCTCTGTATGTTGAACAAGAATACCAAAATGGAAACATTTGGAAAAAGGTTCTTCTAAAGTATGATATTTTTCCATAATATACTTATTAATGTGTTTGTTAACAGGTAATAGGCTATTATTTGCATTTTTGACAGGAGATTTGTGTAAATTTATTCTCAAATATAAACGTTCTGTTTCTCCAACATATATTTGCTTACTACAAATACAAGATAATACATAAATAACATTATGTGAATTACACTAAATCTAGAGTTTATTTTCTCTCCAGCAAGGGCCTGTAATATATTTAGTATATGTAATATAACATCTCCTACAAATGTAATAATTTGGTTTATTGCAGGGAAAAACACCTTCATCAGATTTATTTACTTTATTTTCCTGATTTAAGATAGCATATGAATTTTTAGGCTGCTTTTGTGATATGATTCATTTATTTTCAAACTTTGCATTTACAGTTTTATCTGAGGTTCTTTCTAATTCTTTTTGGATATCATTGATATTAATTTTAACTCCAGGGTAATGCTATGTTATAAAAGGAACAATTTGTTATTCTGTTATGCAATATTGTGCATGGATTTCCTCAAAATATAATGCAGAATTAAATCGTGTAAAATAAGGAAATTGTTTGTAAGCCCCATGTATTATTATGCAAGTATTTGGTATTAATACTGATATTTTTTCTATGTCTATAGTGACATATAGGCCTCTTCTTAATAAGTTTTTTTGAAAAAATAAACATCAGCTTCATAAAGTGTATTAAATAATAGTATTATAAATGCAGTATCAGAGTTATTTACTGTTTAGTAGAACTTGCTACTGTTACTCATTTCTTTTAAGATAGCTTCATTATCTGCTTGTTTGGTACTATGACTGATGCAGATTGTACCAGAGGTATGACTTCCATTTAATTTTTCAAAAGAAGTTTCTTTTTATGTATCTTTTAACTTAAAAAGTTATGTATTTCCTGCTATTTTACAATTTGTGTTTTCACTTTAAGTACTAAAATCATCAATTAAACATTGAATTTTTTTTCCAGAAAGTAGTCAAGATATGACCATTAAAATTTTTTCTCCAAAGCAGCTAACATATATATTTTCATACCTCTTTATTTAAAGAGTACAAAACTGACCTTATAAAATGTTAATTTTGATCATAAAGCTTGCAGGTTATGACAATGGTACAGGTGATCTGATGGAGCTCCATCTGAACCGACACTACCTGGAGGTTTTAAAGTGAGTTTCTTATATCATTTGTCATCCAATGAAAATCAAATTCATATATTTAATATTCCTCTGGTCAAGAACATATTCATCTTTTAGTCATCATATTTTTCCCTTAACCATTTTTTTCTAACTGACTACAAACAAGAAGTTTCAGCTGTATTATTACTATGCTTTTATCTCAACAATCCACTGTTACTTCACTATTAGAATTTAACATTATAGTTCTTTTTTATTTAATGTATCTAAAATCCTGAAAATGGAATTATAAGTGAAATTTCAGTTTGATTTTTCAGTATACTCTATCCAGATGGTTCTCCAGAAGACCATAAATGAGAAGTACCTTGTCATGGCCATAGCAACATAAAATAGAAATTATTTAAGGTTAGTATGAACTTCTTTAACATTGTATTTGTCAAATATTTATCACATTATCATGTATCTTTACATTAAAACCTTCTTTCTTTGTCATATTTGTTTGTACTTGATATATCTTTTTACTGCTGCTACTTTAACTTCTTTTGAAAATTAAGTGGGAGTTTTTCAAAAAAGCAACAAATTTCCAATTCAGTATCAAATAGATATTTGTGTACTATATTTGTTTTCCTTCCAAAGTACTTAATTAAATGAATTACACCAAAGCTAATGGTGATATGAGTAATGGTAGGCAGATAGTTTTTTGATAGAATTCTGGACAGAAGAGTAAAGTAAGTGAATGGGATTGACCACTGCAAACATCTGTGAACAGAACTCTGCATGTAAGTAGGCAAACATAAAAAGATAAATTGTTTACTTCCTTGTGGCTATATGTGTATTACTACTGAAATAATGGTCAGTACAGTTGCATGGTTATATACAGGCCCAAAATATGCTTTTTTTTCATCCTTTAGCATTTTTTCATAGTTATGTGTGAAATTTTTAAATACTTTTCAGCAAGCTAAGATCATGATACAAGCCCATGATAGCCCTTTGGCAGCTATGACTTTTAATCCTAGTGGAACCAAAATTGCTACAGCATCTGAAAAAGTAAGATTAGTGTGTTTACAGTTGTATTAGTATCTTGACTGAAAGATACATATTATATGAACCATAATTCTCATACTGTGAGACAAATAAAGACTTCTGTTTTACATATGCATAACAGTCAAAAGTAGTAGAAAATTCTCATCTTCCTGATAGTATAGAACTGTTTTCATATTTCCATTTGATTTAAAATAGCACCTCCTAAAATTTAAGGTGGGTTAATGTATTTAATAACTTTTTTGTTATGGATCTCAATTATTTACTTTCTAGATAAGGTTTATACTTATTGTTTCTTACAATTGAGCAGTAGACAGCATGAAGAATAATTTAATGAATCCAAGTGTCTTCCTTCTACTATTTCACTAGAGGTCAACTTCCCATGTGTTCATATATGATGTAAACAACCTGTTATTAAGTTGAAGGAGCTCAAGGTTTAGTTAACATATCAGATTAGGAGTATTTTTTAATCCATGTGATGTGTTACAAATAAACTGTTTGGGCTTTATAAAAACTTGGCTTAAATTATATTTTAAATTATCAATGTTATTTAGTTCCTGTTTTTTTAATTACATAACTTGCCTGGAAAAGCTTCGAAGTTATACAACATTTTCCTACATTTGTGAAAATTTTATATTTCTGGTTAACGTTGTGGCTTCATGAATATGATATAGAGGTTTTTTTTTTTTACTATATCTTGTAAGAGTCTGAATAACAGAACCTAAATCTTGTTTCTGGATCAATGGAATCAGCAGCTTGTTCAGTTGTTTCTCTTTAAATCTGTGTTCAAGGTTAATTTTTTTTCTGTGTGAAGGGACTCATCACTCTATATTAGTTGCCAAGTATTTTTTCTCTTGATGATTGTACAGCTTTTCTTACTTATACGGTGTTGATGTTAGTAAGATTTTCATGTATCCTAATCCTGTGAAAAAAACTTGCTATTGCAAGCTTTCATAGCCTGAAGGATATTAAAAGCAGAACTATGTTCATGCTCTTATGCAGAATGTTTGAAAAGGGGTTCTGGTTTGTGAGATCAAAAGCCAACACATATTGTGTGAAGCACAATTAGCATGTAAAGCATGCTAATGCTATGGAGGTCTATAAAAATAATTGCTTTAAGATTAAATATGGAAGCAACTTTGCATGAAATATAGTTTAAACAATTGCATGGCTGTTCACATAAAATCCACAAACATCACCATAAATCATCATTCTGTTGTAACACAGCATGGGGAGCATGACTTAAATTATTATGAATGTGTAAGTTTTATTATAGTAAATTATTTAAAGCTCTGGATACAACTGTGATAATCAGTAGTGTAACAAACATTTGTATATACATTTAACTTGTTTTAATATATTATTTAAAAACAAGTGGACTGAGTAGCTGTTTGTTTATTGTTGAAATTTATCACCAACAAGTCACAGACACGTACTGTAAAGAATAAGGCCTACAATACAGGGTGCTGCATTAATTTGCCTATTGAAAAATTCTGCTTAGCCCTAATAAGTGTATCTAAATTTCAAGTGACCCATCCAGAAAAGTATAATAACATGTCTGTCCATCAAAGCTGCAAACAATTCCAATATTACATCTCTATTGGCAAATTAAAAATATATAAAAGAAACCTTGAACTAGTATAACCCACTTTGAAGAAAATGGCCTTAAAGGAATAAATCAAATTTATAATTCCATTTACTCCCAAGTGAAACTATAATATTAAAACATTGAAGAAACATTCACATTTATTGTAAAACCAAGATACCCTACAGAAGCTAGTTAATTGTTTGAAATGTAGAGTACATCAATATGTAATCATTAATAACACTTTTGAAGTAGAAACTAGCAAATATCTAGGTAAAAAACAAAGAGAAAATTAGATGTAGACTTGAGGATCATTTTAAATATAATAATTTTGTAAGTTTATATTTTATCTCAGTTACAAACAATACCTTAGAAAACAATCATGGAAAGGAATTTAGCAAATTATGTATTTCACTGACCCTGAAACTGCTACTCAAATTTTAGTTTTCACTTTCCAGTAAAAACATATTTATATTCAAGCAAACAAAGTTCGGAACAGCTACACATGAACAAAAATATAGCATATGGGCATTAAAATGTTATTCCAACTTCAAGTTTTCCAGACAAATCATTTAACTCTTCATTATATGCTGTGTTACTCAAGTAGAGTGTAATTGGATATTTTACTAAAAATCTATTTGAAAGACAAATATAACAGTAATTCCTCTCAAATTTTGCAACACCATAATACAACAAAATTGTTGCTCAGTCCATGTAATTACATTTATTTTGTTTAGATTAAATTTTGTTTTCTGTAAAGTGAAACGTTTTAAAGATAATTTAAATTTGTGTGTGTGTATATATATGTATAGACACACACACACACACACTGTACATTTTTCCTGCATAAATCACAACTCAGAGTTCCTAAAAAGTACACGTATCTTTTAGTGCTTTAGTAACTGTAGCATGAGCACTGATTAGTATTAGTTATGGGTTTATCAAATGCAATGATCTTGAATCTAGGTTATATGTATGAAATGTATGATAATTCAAATTAAATCCTTCATTATGCAGGGAACAGTAATTAGGGTCTTTAATGTAGCAGATGGGGAAAAGCTATATGAATTTAGAAGAGGAGTAAAAAGGTAAAGATAAATAAAACTTCATGCAATACAGTAACAAATTCATTATTGATTACAGCTCATTTACTGATGTTCTAAAACAGCATTGTAAGCAAAAGTGGATAACTTATTTGATTGATAAGAATAATTACAGAGTTTCGTTGTTTTATTTTAAAAGTTTACTTGTGTAAAAAAAAGCTTTATGTACCTTGCTAGTTTATGGTGATGATAGTCTTAAAGTTTTTAAGTTTATAAACATAAACAGTATGCAACTTGGTTCAATTTAGACATACAAAATATGTTAAAAAATAATTGTTTCAAGCAAAAAAGTATACTGTTTTCATAGATGAATATTTCACTTATAAACAGTTCACTTTTGAATTTTTCCCAGTTTATAATCAGAGTTAAAAAAAAAGTAAATATGTAATCATTACTCACATTGTTACTAGCATTATAGAATGTTTAGTCCAGTACAGATAATTTTACTAGATATTGAATAAGTTATATCTTCTTTTGTTTAGGTGTGTCAGCATATACTCCTTGTCATTCAGTTCAGACTCAACTTTTCTCTGTGCCTCAAGTAACACAGAAACCGTTCATGTGTTCAAGTTGGATGATCCACGAGAAGTGTAAGATAAGAAGTTAATATGTTCATGCTTGAAATATTCTGTTTATTATGATCCATGAGAAGTGTACAATAAGAAGTTAATATGTTCATGCTTGAAATATTCTGTTTATTATGATCCATGAGAAGTGTACAATAAGAAGTTAATATGTTCATGCTTGAAATATTCTGTTTATTATGATTCATGAGAAGTGTAAGATAAGAAGTTAATATGTTCATGCTTGAAATATTCTGTT